>NW_024038108.1:0-152555 GCF_016077235.1 Cyprinodon tularosa
CTAACTGGACTGAATCCTTCCAAGGATGTGGTCTACCTGGACTGGCTGCTTCCAAAGACATCACTCATGAGAATCCAGAGTGGATAAAGGTTCCAACCACCGGGAGCAGGAACAAATCAAATCAAATGTAATGATAGAAACCTTAGTCAGTTAAATAACCTGCTGCTGTCATTCTGCCCATCTCTGATGTTGCTGCTATTTTCAAATATCCATTACTGGAAAAATTTCCATAGCTGGATATGGGTAATTTATTCTCCAGGTGCACAGTTTGATATTGTTAAACACTTTACAGTACTAGAGTGTATCTTTTAATTCTCCATTATTATATTATTCTTAAACATTTTTATAAGGTCCACATTTGTGTGACCATTTTTTTCGATAATCTTTTTGCTGCTCTAAATTTTCCCATTGTGGAACAATAAAGGTATTTTCTATTCTATTCTATTCAATAAAAGGGGTAGAGTGATATAAGTAAATTATAAGTAAATCTAAACAATGTATGTATATACATTATATATACAATATTATTATATAATTATTATTAGATAAAATATTCATCACTTTTTGGCACCAAGTATAATTTCCTCTGAGTACGGAGCAGCTAGTTTGCTTGGTCCTGCAATGAATCCTGGGATATCAAAGGATAGAGAGGATACGTCGGACCCGTCCTTTGAATAGGGCAAGAAGAAGGAAGCATTTAAAGGTCGCATAACGAGGAGTCTTGCAATCCGACCAGACCTAGGCGCCGCGCCACGAATCTGGCCTGCAGGTGACGCATCCAATGAATTTGAACAGAGCCAATGAATGTCAAGCTCTAGCAGACTCATACCAAGCCGTGTAGTTTAGAAGGATGTAGGCTCTTCGTTTAGGAAACTTTTTGAAAGTCTTACAGGGTCTCTTGAAAACATTGCGGTTGCTGTTAACCCGTTATAGGGCAATCATTCAATTCCCAAATCTATAAATCTATGCCACTTACATAATGAAGATGACTAGTGATGGTTAATGAGGCAGCTTGAAGCGTTTATTGCCAGAATACTGACACCTGCTGGACATTTAAAGACACTACAGGCAGCTGATTGGACAGAACTGAACTGATTTGATGACCTAGTACAATGATGTCATTTAAGTTATTTTCTAGTTATATTTTACTATTTCATCTCTATGTTTAAATTGAAAAGATCTTATATTTTCAGATGCACCTGATAGATAAATAAACATATCATGTGGACTAGGATTTAAATATTTTTTTAAGAACAATAAGTGCAGTAAAAACAGTAAATAAACTAAGTTATAAGTTTAGTGATAACTGAGAGGAAAAGGATGAGAAAAACGCAACGTCTGAAACGTTCCTACGGAAGCCCTGAAAGGCAAGAGAGAGAAAAAAAAACCTGGATATGAAAAGTTTGAAGATTTTTTCTTTATTATTATTTTAAAATTACTTGCCTTTCAGGGCAAAAAATTAAAAAACTTCAAACTTTTCTTTTCCAGATTTTTTTCTCTCTTGCCTTTCAGGACTTCCGTATTTTCCTATTCTTTTTAGGCTCCAAAGTTCTTGATGATTTTAATGAAAAAATGCATAAGATGAGACATTTTATAAGCAGATGCATCACGTTTTTAAACCCAGTTTAGTGAGTCAGTCAGTTAGAAGCACCTCCTGTATCGGTCACATGAGTTTGGTGAAACCACACGTGCACAGTGTTATAAGCTTTGTTATGCATCTGTTTGGTGGAGCCCATAGTGTTATAAGCTCCCTGAGCTGCACGCATGCACTGACGCATCACTACTGATGACTTTTTATCTGGACTGTCCTAATATGATCAACTACTCTTCAGGTATTATTAGGGTTTAACGGACCTACACATCATTAATACAGATCATTCCAACACTAAGTAATATATAAAACAAATGCATGATGATTTTTTCCAATTCATCTCAGTATTTTCCTACAGTAAGATGTTGTAGACTTACTGTAGGAAATGTTGTTCCTGGAGAAACAAGGACCAAAATTACAGCAGATTTTAGTTTTATTTTTTAGGCTTTATTTTTACACCGCCCAAAAACCCAGAGAGTAAAGCTCATTAGTAATTCACTTCTAAATGATATCAAGGAAAGGAAAAAATAAAGGTGGGAGTTAAAATTCACTGGCAGCACAGCAGCCACCAGTATTTGAGATTTTCTGCAAGACGGAGAAGAAACGGCGAGCAGCAGGGTTCGCCTCATCTGCATAATTTTATGCCTGTACTGAAACATAATTGCACCTTAAATGGGTTTTGTCCATCATTGCTAGTTTTGAAAATGTAATTTCTCTGCTTGTTTTTCTTGTTATTCAACATCTCCTGCAAAGGTTTGGGGGTAAAAATGATAAGTTATTCAACTCAAATCAGAAAGACTTTCTAAAGGGGAGTAAAAAGAAAAGAAAAACTCAAAACGTAATATTATTGAAATCATTATTTGAGTTTGTGTTGAAACAGATCCTATTGTGTTGGTGTCATATATTAATGGATTAATTGTATTATGATTGATCCCCTTTGGTTCCTGGGAGCCACGGCCACTGCAGGAGGACTTTCTTTCTTTAGCAGCTTCAGCTCCTTCCCACACTTTGCTTAAACATGCAGCTCTCTCTCTCCCTCTGTGAACTCTGCTGTTTTTCTGCAGGAGCCTGATGCTCTAATGAGCCTTGACTCTTTCCAGACCAGCAATTCAGCAGGCTCTGCGTAGTCGGCGGCTAATAAAGAGAGAAGAAGGGAATTCAGTGTAATGCTAGACGGTTATGTTAGCTACTTCTTTGGTATCAGACTGAGGACCTTTCTTCCCAATTTAACCAAGTCTGATCCTAAATTCTTTATTGCTAAAGGTTAGATCTGTGACTAAAGAGTGAAAAGTGTTCAGATGGAGCTTAGGCGTCCACTGGGAACGGTTGGATTTGGTGTTATTTAAAGGGTTAGGGCATAAAAAGGGTCGATTTTGGCTCAAGGGGGAGGGGGGCATCATATACTTGCATGCATTTAAGGGATTCAATCAAATATCCTTCAGACAGTGGTGTGTTTTTGTTAGGGCAACAGATAAAAGTGTGATTAGGGCTGAAAACATTTTAAATATCAGAATATATTGAAAAAAATATTAATCTACAGGTTAAACGTAATATTTCAATTAAAAACTCTTAAATAAATTAGCAAAATTCAACTTACATAAAAGCTGTTGTGCACACATAGGAGAAAAAGACAAATGAAAAGGTTTAGAGCCGTTATTAACCTTATGACCCGATGAATCACAGGACAATCATGTTTAAGAAGTTTTTCTTGAAGAGTTAATTTCAATGAAGATTTAAGCTAACTAAATTAGAGCGATTAAACTATATCAAAGTCATGGACAAAAGTATTGAGAATCACTGGCGTGTTCAGGGAGTGGCCTTGGGTGGCACAGGCCACCCCTGAAATCTGATTGGCCACCCCAAAGGCCACACCAGAATTTTAAAATATGATTGGCTACATGCCCAGTCAGAGGCGGGCCACTGCACTGAACGTAAAAAGCGCTCTTGTTTTGAGTTGAAGAAGGCGCGAAGAAGACGTTGATGAACCTACAGGTGAATACATTCTCCAGAATATCAAAAAGCAGCACGTCTCTGGCGCGACGTTGTGAAATATGTGAGTAGCCTACATTTTACTACACTTACTGTGCCTGTAGTTAGAAGCTGTAACGGCAATAAGCTAAACATGTACCCTGTCTTGTTTGTTTTATTGTAATTGGCACACGGCTGTCGTCTCCTCATCTCGTTAGAAAACACTGTTTTGACTGTCAACGATGCTAACGCTAACATTTAGCTACTCTGTACTGAGTAAAACTGTTATATTAGACCCATATAACATCATTTACATTTCATTTTCATTCTTGTGTGTGCACAATTATTTATTGTACAACATATAAGAATGTCGTGCATTATGGGACTATTACAGTATGAAAAGAAGTCAGAATATTAAAGATTTCTTCGCAAGGAAGAAATCTAAGATAGAGCCAGAGCAGGGGCAGAGCAGTCAGTCACAGGATGAGAGCCAGCCTTCAGCCTCAGCTGTACACATTGGTATGTGAAATCCTGATAGTTCAAGTTTGTTCTCATGTTTGAACTTACTAATTTGGTTTGATTGTACCATACCTCTTAGTTTACTTAGGAAAGGCTGATTGTATTATCATTCTAATCACAGCTTATGTATTATTATAGAGTCACCCTCAACATCACATACACATCAGGGTATGTATGAATTTACCTTCTTTAAAACATTATGTGCATTGATTCGAACTGAGATATTTCAAATATACTACAGTGTCATATACTGTCATTAAGCGTGTAGACAATTTTTAAACAATACTGGTGTGAAAAGCCTAAATGTGACAATTTGAATTATAAAATCTCTGTATTGCTACAGGTGTGTCCAGTGCTGAGGTTCTTGCAGGCCATCCACAGGGGGATAGTGGTGTGGGAGCCTCTTATAGCCAGCCGGGACCTATTGGTATGTCTTAACAATTCATTTTTCATATGAAGTATAATATACTTTGGCACATTTTCATTCTAATGACAACCTACACTATATTGCCAAAAGTATTTGCTCACCCATCCAAATTATTGGAATCAGGTGTTCCAATCACTTCCATGGCCACAGGTGTATAAATTCAAGCACCTAGGCATGCAGACTGTTTTTACAAACATTTGTGAAAGAATGGGTCGCTCTCAGGAGCTCAGTGAATTCCAGCGTGGAACTGTGATAGGATGCCACCTGTGCAACAAATCCAGTCGTGAAATTTCCTCGCTCCTAAATATTCCACAGTCAACTGTCAGCTGTATTATAAGAAAATGGAAGTGTTTGGGAACGACAGCAACTCAGCCACGAAGTGGTAGGCCACGTAAACTGACGGAGCGGGGTCAGCGGATGCTGAAGCGCATAGTGCGAAGAGGTCGCCAACTTTCTGCAGAGTCAATCACTACAGACCTCCAAACTTCATGTGGCCTTCAGATTAGCTCAAGAACAGTGCGCAGAGAGCTTCATGGAATGGGTTTCCATGGTCGAGCAGCTGCATCCAAGCCATACATCACCAAGTGCAATGCAAAGCGTCGGATGCGGTGGTGTAAAGCACGCCGCCACTGGACTCTAGAGCAGTGGAGACGCGTTCTCTGGAGTGACGAATCGCGCTTCTCCATCTGGCAATCTGATGGACGGGTCTGGGTTTGGCGGTTGCCAGGAGAACGGTACTTGTCTGACTGCATTGTGCCAAGTGTAAAGTTTGGTGGAGGGGGGATTATGGTGTGGGGTTGTTTTTCAGGAGCTGGGCTTGGCCCCTTAGTTCCAGTGAAAGGAACTCTGAATGCTTCAGCATCCCAAGACATTTTGGACAATTCCATGCTCCCAACTTTGTGGGAACAGTTTGGAGCTGGCCCCTTCCTCTTCCAACATGACTGTGCACCAGTGCACAAAGCAAGGTCCATAAAGACATGGATGACAGAGTCTGGTGTGGATGAACTTGACTGGCCTGCACAGAGTCCTGACCTCAACCCGATAGAACACCTTTGGGATGAATTAGAGCGGAGACTGAGAGCCAGGCCTTCTCGTCCAACATCAGTGTGCGACCTCACAAATGCGCTTCTGGAAGAATGGTCAAAAATTCCCATAAACACACTCCTAAACCTTGTGGACAGCCTTCCCAGAAGAGTTGAAGCTGTTCTAGCTGCAAAGGGTGGACCGACGTCATATTGAACCCTATGGATTAGGAACGGGATGTCACTTAAGCTCATATGTGAGTCAAGGCAGGTGAGCAAATACTTTTGGCAATATAGTGTATGTGTTATTGCAGAATCAGGTGAAGATTCTTGTGATGAGGGCCCTTCACCATCACACATGCAGCATAGTATGTATGCTTTACCTTTTTTTTTAATTAATATCAGAGTATCTGCTTTTATTTAGATCAGAATACCAATAATACTTGTGTTTAAAAACTTTATAGGTGGACTGTGTTTTTTTTTTTTAATGTGCACTGTTTAATTATGTTGGAATGGTAAGGTAACCTATATTTGTTTTGTACAGTCTGTACCTCTACCAAGTTTTGCACAGTTTCATCAAGCAAATATCAATACGTATATATATATATATATATATATATATATATATATATATATATATATATATATATATATATATATATATATATATATATATATATATATATATATATATATATACCAAAGTCTAGGTGTGGGTGTGTATTTTCTTGTGTGCATGTGTGCGTGCATATGTGAGTGTATATGTCTGTGCGCAGGCGGTCCTGCTCATACTTCATGCCACCCCTGCATAAGTCAGTGCCCCACTGGTGCCACCCCTATCAAAAATGTCTGGACACGCCCCTGTTGAGAATGACACAAATATTATATTTTCACATGATCTGCTGCCCTCAGATTTTCATGTGCGTGTGTCAGATGATGTCATCACATACAGAAATACAATTGCAATCCTATTATGAGTAACAAAAGCTTTTAATGACAGTTAGAATGAGTTAATATTTGCAGTGTTGACCCCTCTTCTTCAGGACCTCTGCAATTCTCCCTGGCTGCTCTCAATCAACTTTTGGACCAAATCCCTTTCGGCCATGACTGTAGATAAAAAAAATGGTGGATAAAACATGGCCACTGACCACCCAGGGTGCAGACCAGGAAGCAGAGTCCTAGTTTAACAGACCTCTCTGCATCTTCTCTACTGTTACCCCCTCTACTCCATCCAGACAGTGTCTTGCCCACGACCAAAATCTAATAAATTAGCAAAGATTCCCAAAGGAGTAAATCGTGATAATCTAATTAAAATCAAAATAACTCCAATTGGGGAAAAAGTTAAAACAATTAAATGCGGTCTGTTTAACATAAGATCTCTTTCCTCTAAAAGTCTGCTAGTTAATGACTTGATTTGTGATAATCACATTGACTTGTGTTGCCTTACAGAAACCTGGCTGCAGCAAGAGGATTATGTGAGCATAAATGAGGCAACTCCTTCAAGCTATTTAAATTTTCACATCCCCAGAAGTTCTGGGCGAGGAGGAGGAGTAGCAACAATCTTCCAGTCTGACTTACTGATTACTCCCAAAACAGTTAATACCTACAACTCTTTTGAACATTTAACCCTTAATTTCCCTGATCCAAATTTCAAAGCAAGAATTCCTCTTCTTTTTGTAACTTTGTATCGTCCACCAGGTCCTTACTCTGAATTTTTAGATGAGTTTTCAGAGTTCCTTTCTGATTTGGTATTAAATACTGACAGGGTCATCATAGTGGGAGATTTTAACATCCATGCTGACATTGAAGGCGATAGCTTAAGAGCAGCCTTTAATGCTATCTTAGACACTATTGGCTTTGTTCAAAATGTGAATAGTCCCACACATTCTCATCTTCATACTTTGGATCTTGTGCTGACATACGGCATAGAATGTGAAGAAATAACAGTATTTCCTCACAACCCTGTCCTCTCTGACCACTTTCTAATAACCTTCAGGATTACTTTAACAGAGTTCTCCTCCCCCAAAAGAAGGTTACATTTTAGTAGATCTTTATCAGATAGAGCAGTTATACATTTTAAAGAATCTGCTTCACTTTCTCTCTCCTCTGTGTCGCTGAGCAGTGCTGGAGAGTGCAAAAGCTTAGTTTATTCTCCTTCACAGGTTGATGATTTTGTTGATGGGGTTGCTAGTTCTCTGCATACTGCCTTAGACAACACAGCTCCCTTGAAAATGAAAACCGTTAAAAATAGAAAGCTTGCTCCTTGGTTTAATGCAGAGCTGCGTACTTTGAAGCAAAATGCTAGGAAACTGGAGAGAAAATATCGCTCCACAGGCCTGCGGGAGTCCTTCCTAGTCTGGAAAAATAGTTTACTGCTGTATAAGAGGATCAGATCCTCATTAATAGAGGAGAATAAGAATAATCCTAGATTTCTTTTTAATACAGTTGCCAAACTCACCCAGAGCCATAGCTCTGTTGAACCGTCCATTCCACCTGCTCTTAGCAGCAATGATTTTATGTGATTCTTTATAAATAAGATTGATCTTATTAAAAATAAAATCATAAGCACTCCTCTATCCGCGATTGTATCTGAGGTAGTCATGGAATCTGAACCGGGTTTAGACTGCTTTGATCCAGTTGAACTTCCTGAATTAGCAAAATTATTGTCTTCATCTAAGCCTTCAACTTGTATGTTAGATCCAGTTCCAACCAGGTTATTTAAGGAGCTATTCCCTTTGATCTCCTCCTCCATTTTAGATGTGATTAATCTATCTCTGTTACAGGGATATGTACCTAAAGCTTTTAAGGTTGCTGTAATTAAACCTCTGCTTAAGAAACCGTCTCTTGACCCAGATGACTTGGTCAATTATAGACCTATATCCAATCTTCCTTTCTTATCCAAAATTCTTGAAAAAGTAGTTGCTAAACAAGTTTGCGATCACTTCCACCATAATGAACTTTTTGAAGAGTTTCAGTCTGGCTTTAGAGCTCATCATAGCACTGAAACAGCTCTGGTGAAAGTCACTAATGATATTCTCATGGCCTCAGATAATGGACTTGTATCTGTGCTCGTCCTGTTGGATCTTAGTGCTGCATTTGATCCAGTTGACCATAATATTCTTTTAGAAAGACTTGAATATTTTGTTGGAATTAAAGGAACAGCTCTAGACTGGTTTAATTCAGTTTGTTAATGTTAATGATAGATCTTCAACACGCTCAAAGGTTACCTGTGGAGTACCACAGGGATCAATGCTAGGACCAATTCTCTTTACTTTATACATGCTCCCAATTGGTAGAGTTATTAGACAGCATGGGATTAATTTCCACTGTTATGCTGATGATACCCAGCTATATCTGTCTATAATCCAGATGAAGCTAACCCATTACATAGATTACAGGCATGTCTTGAAGACATAAAAACCTGGATGAATCTTAACTTTCTGCTTCTGAATGCAGACAAAACAGAAGTTATAGTCTTTGGACCAGAGTCTCTGAAAAAGAAGCTGATTAGCCAGTCACTTCATTTGGATGGGATTAAACTGATTTCAGATAATAAAGTAAAAAATCTTGGTGTTATTTTTAATCAGGACCTGTCATTTAAATCCCATATCAAAGAGGTTTCTAGAATTTCCTTCTTTCATCTGAGGAACATTGCAAAAATTAGAAATCTCCTGTCCAGGGGTGATGCTGAGAAACTAGTCCATGCATTTGTTACTTCAAGGCTGGACTATTGTAATTCTTTACTATCAGGAAGTCCACAAACTGTAGTTAAAAGCCTTCAGCTGATCCAAAATGCTGCAGCCAGAGTTCTAATGAAAATTAAAAAGAGAGATCATATCTCGCCTATCCTGGCTTCTCTTCATTGGCTTCCTGTTAAATCAAGAATAGAATTTAAAATCCTCCTTCTCACATATAAAGCCTTAAATGGCCAAGCTCCATCTTATATCAGAGATCTGATTGTTCCTTATGTTCCTAACAGAGCACTTCGCTCTCAATCTGCAGGTTTACCAGTGGTTCCTAGAATTTCTAAAAGTAGAATGGGAGGCAGATCTTTTAGTTCTCAGGCTCCTCTCCTGTGGAACCAACTACCAGTTTTAGTCCGTGAGGCAGACACCCTGTCTACTTTTAAGGCTAGGCTTAAAACTTTCCTTTTTGATAAAGCTTCTAGTTAGAGTGGCTCAGGTTATCCTGATCTATCTCTATAGTTATGCTGCTATAGGCTTAGACTTTTGGAGGACATATGGACCCCCATTTCATCATTCTGCTTCATTCTCTCTCTGTTCTCCTATTCTGCAGAATTTGTTAGTTCAATCTCTAACGTTCTGCTCTGTCTGTTTTTCCTCAGAGTAGCTTTGCCTCGTCTGTTCCTGTTTGGCTGTGACTCCATCCTTGAAAGAAACATCAGCTGTGCTGCTTCCATCAACACCCTTGTTTATAGATGTTGGAGATCGGCCTGTTTTCCAGTGTGGTCCTGTTTTTCTGACCGTGACTGAGTGGATGTGCTCTCTTCGTCCTCTGACATGGGAGCTGGCTCGGAGCTCGTCTGCCAGGCTGTGTGCTTCCTGGACGGGGCCGCCTTTTACAGCTGCTTTTTGTATCTCTGCTTCTGTCTCCTTGAACCCCAGTCGGCCTCGGCAGATGGCCGCTCACACTGAGCCTGGTTCTGCTGGAGGTTTCTTCCTGTTAAAAGGGAGTTTTTCCTCTCCACTGTCGATACAAGCATGCTTAGTGTGAGGGATTGTATTTGAGTCGATGCAATCAACTGGTTTTCCTTAGATAGAAAACTTTGTATCAATTTGACTGTATGAGTTTGTGATTTCCCGTTTCTGACCTATTGCCTGCCACTGAGCCTGCCTGTTCTCATCTGAATGGTCTGCCTGAGCTGTCTCTAAACTCCTGGGACCCTGAACCAGCCTGTTCGTGTTTTGATCTGTTTCCCTGACCTAGTTCAGAGTCCAGCATGTTCTCCGGTGCTGTACAATCTGGGCGGCCCCCGCAGCATCTACTTTACAGCTCATTGGCTGGATCCTACCTCGTTCTCTGGCGATAGGCTGAGCAATTAAACCAGGTTAGTGACTCACATGGATAATCATCTGTGTCAGATTATCATGGTCACTAACCTGGGTTTTTCACCAACATATTTTCCAGTGATAAACACTCTAGCCGCTGATTCCACAGATACACAGCCCTCTCTTTTCTAATAAAAGCTTTGAATTATCACACTGCCTGTCTCGCTTTAAATACTGGGCCCTTCTGTCCTATATCTTGACATAAGCAGAATGACAAAAAATGGGTCCCTATGTCCTCCAGCAGTCTAAGCCTATAGCAGCAGAACTATAGAGATAGCTCAGGGTAACCTGAGCCCCTCTAACTAGAAGCTTTATCAAAAAGGAAAGTTTTAAGCCTAGCCCTAAAAGTAGACAGGGTGTCTGCCTCACGGACTAAAACTGGTAGTTGGTTCCACAGGAGAGGAGCCTGATAACTAAAAGATCTGCCTCCCATTCTACTTTTAGAAATTCTAGGAACCACTAGTAAACCTGCAGATTGAGAGCGAAATACTCTGTGACTTATATTTATCAGGATATGGACCTTTGTTACCAGTTTTAAAAAATGCTGTCTGTAAGGTGGCTTTTAGGTTGAGGTTAGAGATATTCTGTTTAGGGTTGGGGATAATGCATATCTGCAGCTACTACACACTGCTGCCTCTATGGAGCCACTCTTAATGGAACCAGTATCATTCTCACATGTGGGTTTTAGCCACCTTTAGACCTACTCCATATACCATCACATTCGATATATTTTTTTCATTCTTCATTATTAAAATCTGCCTAGATCTTTCAGAAAAAAATACCATATTGATCAATCTTAAAGTATTCATGTCATGTACAAGCATACAAGCACAAACACAGCAATAAGTGCTGTAAGGTGGGGATTGAAGTTAAACCCACCGCTGATTACCTGTTTCCTGCTGTTGACAGCCAGCTGGGAAGACAGGGGGTGTCATTGACTGAAGTGGAGAAGCCCGGCTGTATTCACTCTGCACCTGAGTTTGACAAAGCTTTCCACTAACAAGAATATCTCTAATTTAATGGAGGAAACACATGGAGTACATTACAGTCTACCTGCACAGTCCTGCCTATGATCAATAACAACCTGTATTATTAACCAAGACAATCGGATTTCACTGGTATTCAACTCCTGAAAAGTAAAACATTGTCTTTATCTTTATTTATCCTTGTCCTTTAACTCATCTCTTTGGAAAAAGTTTCCTGTCACGTTCAGCACCCTATGATCCTTCTGACCATGAAGGCTGGGTTATTTTTCATGTGGCAATGAGACGTTCAGAATATAACATTTGCAGCTACTCTACTTTTCTGGCCTTTCCCCCCTTTACCTTATATTCTGTTAGACTCTTGGTGTGCAAAAATCGCAAACTTACCACATCTTAAAGTTAAAAAAAACACGCCGTTTTCCAACAGGAAAGAGAGTACCATCTGTAATCTAATGTTATCTACTCTGGGCGATATGTTACCTACTGAAAAAAGTGAAGAAAAAGTTAAGAAGTTAAATGATTTTATTAAATGACCAGGATTATTTTTCAAACAGTGGTCTATTAGGGTGCACATAACATTTGGGGATAGCTATGTTAATGCAAAAGTGAGATGGATCTGTTCATATTTCAAAGACACAGCTGTTGAACTCTATGTCATCAAGAACTTGTCGGTTCTTGGTCTGTTCTTGGGGGTTTCATGAACACACAAGAATGCACAAGTGTACGTATTGACAACGTAAGAACAACACGTGTCAACAACATCTGTCTTCTGAAACAGTTTGAAGGTGATGAGGAGAAGAGGCTCCAAGAGGAACCATTTCAGGTGAAAAAGGGCTTTGAGTTTTGATGATGTCAGCATTTGATGACATTGAACCATTTAGGCCCAAAAGGGAAACAACATTATTATCTTTAGTCTGATTTAACTTTTCTATGTAAAGGTTATAGCTATTTGAAATTATATGCGGGTACACCAGTTTAGATGCCTGGCCACACCTCTTTAACATATAACAGAATTTGTATAACCTTTATTCTCCCATAAATAGACTGCATAGTGACCAAGGTTGAAGACAGTATGTCAAAAGGACAAGTTTTTTTTTAAGTTTGACATGACAAAAAATAAAAAAACTGAGCTTTGACCCAAAGACTTTTCTCATGATTTGGGGAGATCTACCTATGGACCATTTTTTAAATCTCTACGGCATACGGTTCAGCCTATCCCACTTTAGGGGGCGCTGTTGTGCCATTTGGCCCCATGCATTTCTGATTCTATCAAGGTTCCAACATTTAACACATGGGAAAACTCTGTGTAAAGTTTGATGAGTTTTTGAATAAGTTAAAGGAGCAGAATAGGAGTTTGATTTGGGAAAACTCTAATATAACCAACATTTGAATATCTCTGATAAAATCTTGCTTAGGCTTAGACTGCTGGAATCCCTATGTCCTCCAGCAGTCTAAGCCTATAGCAGCAGAACTATAGAGATAGCTCAGGATAACCTGAGCCACTCTAACTAGAAGCTTTATCAAAAAGGAAAGTTTTAAGCCTAGCCTTAAAAGTAGACAGGGTGTCTGCCTCACGGACTAAAACTGGTAGTTGGTTCCACAGGAGAGGAGCCTGATAACTAAAAGATCTGCCTCCCATTCTACTTTTAGAAATTCTAGGAACCACTAGTAAACCTGCAGATTGAGAGCGAAGTGCTCTGTTATGAACATAAGGAACAATCAGATCTCTGATATCAGATGGAGCTTGGCCATTTAAGGCTTTATATGTGAGAAGGTTTGTGGACTTCCTGATACTAAAGAATTCCAACAGCCTGAAAGTAACAAAAGTTCACTGGGATCCATTATTGTTTCTCTATTGAGACTAAAACAGATGTTTAGGCAAGATGTCTTTAGAATGGAGCGAATGTTTTCAACCTTTTTTCAGCTTTACATGTAAAAAAGAAGAAAACAAGCAAAGCCACTGTTAATTCACCATGGTCTGTATTTCTACATTGTTCATTTTCTCTCATGGAAACACACATACTGGCCCCGTCTGCAGAGCAGGAGCATTGCACTGAGCAGCATCTTTAGATGTGTCTTGATCAAGGCAACAGTGTCGTGCTTTGATGTCCTACATGATTAGCTTTTAAGGGAATTCTGGATCTTTCATAAAAACGTGTCGGCGCTCCCAGCATGGGGGCCGTTTAGGGCGGAATCACAGTCAGCGCAGACCGCAGTAGGGGAAAACTTAGGGGGATCTGACTGGACCAAATCATACACAGAGCTTTGTTAGTCTGCAAGGCTGGAGCAAGAACAAAGAAGAAGAAAGAGATCAAACTCAGCTTCAGCTTCCTTTTTTTAATGAAATAGGATGTTTGTGAGTCATGATAAGCCAGTTTTACTGTAATTCATTCAACAAAAGACCTTTTCTATTTGACAGAAACATAGAAAAACAATATAGAATCAGACAGTTCTTGTTTTGTTGAGTTTCTTGGGTACCGCATTTTTCTCTGGATTATAATTTCTTACAGGTGATTTAAGGCTCTGCTTGTGTGGCTGTTTGTGAGATTATTCATCACTGGATTTCTGTTTGGATCATCGACCACCTCAGTCAGCAAACCCAAAGGCGTTTTCCTCTTAAACATTCATAATATAAAATCCAAAAAGAATAAGGTAATCCATCAATGAATGTAGAGTCCACTGTCCAGATGGGTGGATTTCTCCGGTCGGCTTTCTCAGAGATGTTCAGCCTTAAGCCTGGTTTATGCTCAGAAAGGAGGTCGTCTGTGTGTGTCCTAGTTAAAGCAGATATGCTGCAGTGACCGCAGACAGCAGGCCTCTGATTGGTCCATTCTACAGCCGTTCTACACTGTTTCCTGTTTGTCACCTAATGTCAGAACCTCTGGCTGTAGCGGCGTCCACAGCGCCTGGGACACCTGGGACTCTATCCCAGACACCGTGCAGGACGCTAGTTTGTAGCTCTGTGCGACGGTCTGTTGGATTGCACCCGAAGCCAAAACACGCAGCGCCACGGCCAGTCTTTGGGGAACGCTCACGGGGGAACTCTGTGGCTTCCGGCGTTGGATGAGGGGTTGTAGACGGTGAAGAAACACGTCAAACTGACACACAGACCCATAATCCTAGCTAGTTCCTGATTGGCCCTCTTGCGTTGTGGCGTGGAATAACAGCGCAGACCGTGCTTAAATATTGGGCATCCATTAAAATTTATCTGCGTCACTCCTGCAACAAGCTAACTCCCACACACTGCTGCGGTAGTATAAATAGTCCTTTACCTTCAGCATGGAACCGACACCCTTCTGCCGAGGTTGGTCTTACCCTGCTACCAGGACATAATCCTGGTTTCTGGCTGCTGATGCCCTCAGCTAACCTGACTCCGCCAGATGGATTTGCTCCGCATATCCATCTGGAAACCTTCCGTTGAAGTAATTTTGGGAAGGGGCGAAAATACTGGTTAGCTGATTGGCCTATGTTGGTGATAGACGGGCCAAATAAACCAATCAGATCAACGAAGCATATGACGTACTAACAGAGCGACGACGAAAACACAACCACAAGCCAGGCTACTCTTGCCGAAACCAGTCGGGAGAAGAGCAAAAACATCTTTTCCTCTGAGAAAAGCCTCCAGAGCAGTGTTTTGCTCTTCTTTCAGTGAAGAAATACTCTGTAATTCCCATAAAACTTGCTCGATAGCCACGCTAACGCTAGTTTCATCGGCTGAAGCCGCCATGTTCTTCAGTTTTCCTCCAGATCAAACTGATGACAGCGGTTAAAGAGGCCCCCCCGATACAACCGCTCAATGCTCAAAGGTTTGGAAAGCAGCCTTTCTTTTAACTTATTAATGTTTTAGCATTGAAATCAGGAGAGAAACAAAATCTAAAGTTGCTACGTCAGATAATACAATCTAGGTCCCCATTATACATTTATATTCTATAAAGTTTATTGGTGTTGATGAGAACCATCATACTAAATCTATGAACAAATGAAAGGACATTTTTTCATCGGGTGCTTGAACAAATGTAGCTTATTAAGAAGCTGTCTAAGGTGACAGAATGGGATTAAAGCTGAGCTGCTGGTTGGTGCCTTCATGATGTTCCTGATACCTTTTCACATTCTATAGGGGTTGTTCTTATTGAGGAGCTGCTTGATGAACTGTTTACCCCATCTCTTCCTGGGCCCTGTTGCTAAGCTACACCAGAGGCCTCTTGCAGGTGTTCATCCATGGCATCTGGTTAGGGAAATGTCGGATAATTTGTTGTTAGGAAAGCTTCAGTGCAGGAGGTACAATATGACACACCAGATGACGTGTTTCCTCAAGATCCGCACCTTCTTTGAACTTTCCCCAGGTTGTTTGCTCAAAACAATCCTGTAAGGCTAAAGTTGAAGCAACCTTCTATTGCTTCAAACACAGACGAAAATGAACTAGTTCAAGTTAATTTGCTAAATGAAGCCACAATCCTCCACAATAGAACCCCTTATTTCCCGCTTTAAATTTGTGGTCATAATATACAGAAAGATATGGAAAATCCTGGATCCAGTGAAGGTTTACTGGACGTGCAGTGAAGCCTTTATTTAGCCAAATGACTCAGAACTTCAGAAACATCCAGGATCATTCAGGTTCTGCTGAAAAGACCTGGGTCAAAATGATTTATTCTGTTCCTCATTCAGTAGCAGATATTTCGACAGATCGCTCGGATGCTTTAACTCCATTTAATATGAAGGGGGCATGGCTGATGTACCGACTTGTTTGTTGAGTCCCGATGGGAACTGCTAGCGATCTGCTAAACTGGGATCAGAAATCCCAGCAGATGAGTCTGAATGGAGCAGACTGGTACTGCTGCAGACCTGCTGCTCTGTCAGGCTGTTTACCGTAATAAGTGCCGTAAAACCTGATGTTATCCAACGAAAAGGGTCGTCATAAATTGAATGCCAGCGTGAGCTCAGTATGTCGCTCATTATTTTCAGAGTGAACTTCACTCTCATTCACTTTTATTACTTTGGAACTGATCTGTTCAGTTCACCGTTTACTAAAAATAGGAACATCTTTAACAAACCATTTAACGTATTCATATGTAATTCTGTCTAGTACGTTAATATAAACCAAATGGGAAAAACCTGCAGAATCTGCTCCAAATGTTTTTCTATTTGTGGACATTCAGGAGAACATCACCTAACAATGAAGTCATTTCGCCTTGGAGGGATCGTCAACTTTACAATGTCTGAATGACTGAATAACCCAGTTTTCATCTGCCCTCATCTGATCCACCTGTTCCAGCGACCCGTTTCCAGCCATCAGTGCTTCATTATTCGAGCGTAGCAGGACAAGTGTCTGCGCGTAACTTGTTTTTTTTTGGGGGTCTTTTTGACTGCCTGATTCCCACTATATTTCTGCCTCTGGGTTCCTGAGTTTTGGCTTGCCCCTTTTCAGGTCTGTTTCTGCCTGTTTTCTTTGTTTGGACTCCACCTGTTAACGACTTTCAGTCCCCTGAACCCGGCTTGGATTATCCCTTTGATACCGCTGCATCTCTCTGATGTTCGGGTCTGGACCCCTGCCTCCTTTTTGGAAAAAGAGCAATCAGCTAAGTGAGCTTAGTGCTTGGAAAAAATCTTTCATTCCTTTAGAGACAGCATGAAAAGTCAGCTGAGTACAAAACATAGAGAGGAAAACAAGAAGAAAAGGGACAAGAAGAGAGGGACACAACCTAGAACAGATAATGGATGTCTATTCTATTAACATTTCTAGAATAGAATGGCTCTGTTTTACATGTTGTCTTCTCCATTCAGAGGGGCCCATACCTGTCTGTGCCCAGGGCCCCCAGTTTCCTAAATCCTCCCCTGGGCTTGCAGGTACATGGCACATAGAACTATGAGAGACAGAGTTCCAGCAGTTTTCCGGATCTAGCAGAAATTTCACTAGAGAAGAATAGTGGAGACGGGAAAAAAGAAACAAAAAGTCATTTAGCCCAAACTGACCTCCAGTTTAAGGGACTTTAGTTTAATTTTTGTAAAGTATTTGGGGACGTTTACATCCTGCATGACCTGCTGCAGTCCAGAAGTCTGGATCTGATTAGAGCAACAGATCTGGTAACTTTACAGACACATTTAAAAGCTCCAGAAGTGATGGTGCATTTGGTGAGTTATTGCACCACTGCAACATTGTTACTGAAGCACAAAACAGATGACATATATATACATATACATAAATATATATATATATATATATATATATATATATATATATATATATATATATATATATATATATATATATATATATATATATATATATATATATATGTATGAACATGACTTGTTAAATGGAAGCTGCATAGAGAAAACAAGTGTTTTTTCAATATTCCAACCCCAGGATCTTTTCATCTTTGACAAGAGGCAATAACAGATGAAACATTATACACAATATCTTCTCCGTTCCCACATCCTATTTGAATAATAAGCAGCTTTCCGTCACGCACACTCTGGCTGCGCGTCGTTCTTCCTAATGATCTCGCCGCTCGCTGTATCGCCTTTCAAGGAATCAGGCCTCGGGCAAAAATCCCTAACAAGATTAGCCATCGGGCCAGTTTAACGAAGGCATCATAATTACTTAATGAAGATATTGAATATGAGCACCACGTTGTGTTCCATAAGCTAGGACTTAATAACTGTCTGCAGCATAACTGAAAGCCATCATTTATACTGCTAACCGGGTACTAAAGGGAAGGCTTTTAATAGCATCGCAGTTCTTTTTTTTTATCTGTGGAGTTTAACAACATAATTGTTCACAAATAAGAAAGATCAGTCAGTCACAGAAAATTTAAACAGATTCTAACCAAAAATCATAGTTCATTTAAATAAAGCAGATTAATGAGTAGAATTATCCTCCCGTTAATTTCTTTGGTCTGAGTTTTGTCATTTAGACACATATGGAAACTGCATTTTGCCTTAAAAGAGAAAAAAGTTTTCATTTCCAAACCAGCAGGTCTTTTTCATTATTTTCTTTGCATTGGTTGATTCACCAATGATTTCCTCTGTAAAGGTGATAACGGTGTGAAAAGAACTTAGATACGTTCCTGTCAGCTTTGTGTGAAGGAAAACTTACTGTGTATGTACTGGGAACATTTTTACTTCCTGACCAACCCTACTGACACAGGAAGCATTCTTGCTCACTGTCTGGCTGCTCTTCTAGTTGTACATGTGGATTAGGTCACCTTGGTGAAAGTAAAGCCATTATGGCTCTCATCCTCAGCCCTTTTCTGGAAGTGTATTTCAATTCTATTCAGTTTATTTCTATAGCTCCAATTCACATCAGTTCATCTCAGGTCACTTTACAGTTCCAGTCAGATTGATTCAAAGTTTTCTATCAAAGGAAAACCAGCTGATTGCATCGACTCATTGACTCTTCAGCAATCCCTCACACTAAGCATGCTTGTAGCGACAGTGGAAAGGAAAAACCAGCAGAACCAGGCTCAGTGTGAGCGGCCATCTGCTGAGGCCCACTGGGGTTCAAGGAGACAGAAGCAGACATAGAAAAAGAAGCATAGATACAAAAGGCAACTGTAAACCCGCTCCACAGGCGGCCCCGTCCAGGAAACACACAGCCAGGCAGACGAGCTCCGAGCCAGCTCCCATGTCAGAGGATGAAGAGAGCACATCCAGTTAGTCACAGTCAGAGAAACAGGACTACACTGGAAAACAGGCCAAGCTCCAACATCTAGAAACAAAGGTGTTGATGGCAGCAGCACAGCTGATATTTCTCTCCAGGATGGAGTCACAGCCAAACAGGAACAGACCAGATGAAGCTACTATGAGAAAAAGCAGAGAGAGCAGAACGTTAGAGATTGAACTAACAGATTCTGCAGAGTGGGAGAATAGAGATAGAATGAAGCAGAATGATGAAAAAGGGGTCCCTATGTCCTCCAGCAGTCTAAGCCTATAGCAGCAGAACTATAGAGATAGCTCAGGATAACCTGAGCCACTCTAACTAGAAGCTTTATCAAAAAGGAAAGTTTTAAGCCTAGCCTTAAAAGTAGACAGGGTGTCTGCCTCACGGACTAAAACTGGTAGTTGGTTCCACAGGAGAGGAGCCTGAGAACTAAAAGATCTGCCTCCCATTCTACTTTTAGAAATTCTAGGAACCACTGGTAAACCTGCAGATTGAGAGCAAAGTGCTCTGTTAGGAATGTTCTGACGGTCGCCTTTGATCCTCATATTTCTTTAGAAGAGACGACACTATGGGAAATGAGGAGGGTCCTCAGGTAGCATTAGGGATTAGCTTATGCTATATGCTAGCCTAAAGGCAGTGAAGTCATTAGCAGTGGCGTCCTGAACTCTGGTAGGGTCATTCTTGAATTGATGTTGGACATGAAAAACCGCCCATAAACCACAGCAAAAAGCTGCTCTGAAATGAGTCCATTCTAAGTCAGAGCTCTCCTGGTGTCTAAATGTAACTCAGACACTAACTCTATTCTAGGCTGCGACCTCCCAGTATTTCCATATAGAGATGAAATCTTTCTAAATTCAATGGGAGAGCTGTAATGAAACTGCTGCACATTTGCATGATGATCCTGGACCATATGGTTGCTAAGTGTGGGCGGTTCACTGAATATGCTGTATATATATTTTGGGATGTGTGAGTTTAAATTACCTCCAGATTCTCTGCTGATGTCCGCATTAAAGATGCAGCACATCTCTCTGCAACATTTCGCATTTACATGAAGGAGATGCCACTGACATATAAAGAGAAACATCTCTGACCACTGAATATTTATAATGTGTTCTTTTTTAGGTGATCTATTTTCTAAAATCAGTAAAGTCTTGTTCAAACAAGAAACCTCAGAAATATTGAATATTCTTTTAAAAAAGGCAAAAAAATGGTTCTATTCACCAGTAAAACAAAAATCTGTATTCTACTTTATAAAAACCAGCAAACAACATGTCTGACTGTATGAATATAATATAATTACTGTTCTTTGATTTACATCTGAAGTTACACCAAAATGTTCGAGAAGGGTTTGGTCACCTAACGGAGGTTATATCCAAGTAATGTCTTCCCATGGGCAATGACTTATAGGCACAAACTAAAGTGTTCATCATTTATTCTTTATGGGACGCCAGCATTCAGAACATGTAGGCCAATCACTGTCTCCGAGACATCCACGGTTTAGTTTGTGCCTTCAAGTTGTTGCCCATAGGAAGACGTTACTTGGATATAACCTAACGGAATATCTTCAGAACGGCTCCAAATGACACTAAACTCATATGGGTGAGTAGAACATGATGGAATAACGGAAAATCAAGGGACCAATTTGAAATAAACATCATTCCCCTGTAAAATCTTTGTTTTTCCCCCGTTATTTTATGCAGGCCAGTTAGTCATACGTCAGGTGGAGATAAGAAATAGAATCCTTTCCCATTGAGTTGCGTCCCAGTGTTCACGGGGATGGACATCTGTGTCTTCGGCAGGCGTAGAGCTAAATGAACTGGCAGCGTTGCTAGACAAGGGCTCAAACATGTACGGCTGGAAGCCTTCTACACCAAACCAAGCTTCTGCCGCCCTGGCGTCCTCTTCCACAACATCTTCGTCCCCGCTTTCCTCCTCTAAATAAAAAATGGATGACGGGGAGACTCATCCACGACCTCCGACACTAAACTCTCCTCCTCTTGCATGTTTCCGCTGTCCATAGCGTTCCTTGACAGCGTCGTTTCTAAGTCACCAATTTAGTGCTACTTGGTCCCAATGGAATTTCCCATTTGGAACCTGCTAGCACTAAATTGCTAACCGGTTAGCAAGATGCTTCCCACAAACCGGTTACAATCAAACATGCTTGGGAACCTTCCGTCACAACAATCCCGCCCTCTTGATAAACAACCAATCACAATCACTTTATTCACTCGTGTAAAGTGGGGCACCACTCGGGAGAATTTGGAAATTTGGAATGGCCGCTTCGCTACGATTTTAAGATCTTAGGGCAGAGGAGGACAAATGGAACAACTTAAAAATGACTTCAATAGAGATTTTAGACAAAGAAGACAGTTATTCTACTTGTTGAAAACAGATGGTTGTTGTTAATACAAAGTTAAAAGAAATATAGCTTAATATAGCTAACTGAGCTAGCTAAAATAAGCTAACCTGTTAGCTGCTGAGCAAAGCTAGCCATAGCACTACCCAGCTCTCCCCCTTTATATCATGATCTAACAGTTACTTTGTTCACCAGAAACAGATTTTTTCAACTTTGTTATTGGTCAGATAAAACTTAATCGATCATTAGACACACTAACTTTACAGAGACTCATGACATGGCACACGGACACTGCCTCATCGTCTGGGCAACCACAATGTTTTACATCACGTGGCAACGTTCTGCCAATCAAAAATCGTAACATCACTGGCTTGAAGTAGAACCAGAGCAGATCTGGTAGCTACAGCGGGCGTTTTAATCGAAGCCTTCTAGAGTAGCGCGTATGGGCTACACGATTTTATTAGAAGAAGAAGACCCATTTTTCTGAGAAGTGAGTGCAAATGTGCCTTTTCCCTACTTTTCCCCATATGAGGAACAAGAAAATCATGCTTTCTTATAATTTTTGGAAGATTTTCTTTGACTTATTCCAACATTATCTCTGAAACTTCGCTAAATATTTAATGCTGGTCATGCAGCATAAAAACACTTCCAAGAAAAAATAATAAATAGACATGTGAAAGTTTGTGTTGTCTCCACCGTTTTCTCCAGTGTCCCGGGAAAAGAACAGCAGCTATGTATATTTTTGGTCATTATCTACGTATTCAGTAAATTACTGTGAGAATACAAAGCTTAGTTCATCTGAAATCACACAGCCTCCATTGGATGATCTATGGTCCAACTGCAAGGGGAAGAACAGCACCAACAATACTAAAAGAATAAAGAATTTATAATACCTGCAACCACACATTAGAGACGTCTTTATAAAAGATCTGAGTTAATTTTCTTATTTTGACACTTTCTTACATTTTTCAACCTTATCCAGTTGAACTGGAAATAGATAATGTATAAATTATTAAAGACATGCATAGACAAATGTATTTCTATTGTGAAAACCCAGGAAATAAACACATATCATTAAAATTAAAATAGGAAACGAAGACAGGGATGCCTTCATGAATTTTTCATACTTATTAGTGTTAAAGTCATCAAGTGTAAAAAAACAGCAAAACTACTTCTAACTCTACAGACAATAACTAACTATCTGCAGATATAAACCAAAGGGCTCTGATCAGTTCCATAAACATCTTTAGATGAACCCTTGTTGATCCTGGAGAACCACTGAACCAGATTATCTCCTTCTAAGGAGTTTTCCATCATTCTGGTTCATTTGATCTGTTTCCTCCTGCAGCTGCAGCCAATGGTCTGACTGACTGTTTGTTGATTAGTTTGGTTTATGTTACATTTCTGCTGCTCATCTTTAGTCACAAAACAAAGCTTTTTTATTAACCTGGGAACAAAGCAAACATTTATCCCAATGATCAGCCCAGTTCAGATCAAATGCACCAGTTATTTGTTTTTCTTTTTTAACAGTGTCCTGTCTGGCAATGTGGCAATAAGAATAATTGTCTTTTACTTTCACAAGTGGAGCAGTAAGGCTATGGCCAGTGTTCTGCTTGATTTATGCACATAAACAGCTTTATTATAATTCCTCCAGAGAGTATTACAGATTTTATGGAGACTGTGGGGCCCTGAATCAGCCCCCTACATCTTTTGCAACAAATTTCCTTTTTTAAAGATGATTGCAAGGAAATTGCAGTTGTTTTTTTTTTCAAGTTTCGCTTTAGATCACCCTCACCTGCAAAAGCCTGTGAAGGCAATCATAGCTAAAAGCACTCTGGTGGAGTGAAAACCTCTGGGCAGTTTCTGACAAAGGGTTCGATCCCTCTCTTTGCTAGATGAACTTATAATTAATAGGAAGGGTAAGGGGTTGAACATTTTTGAATTTGACTGTCGTGACTACATAGCGTGTCCAATGCTGCAGTGGATGTGAATAAATAGACAATATTTCTGTACAGCCTTAAGATGCTGAGCAGAACATTTTGAGGTCCAATTGAATTATTTCAAACAAATAGAAATCTGTAAATGGGATCAAATGCAACTGGAGCAGGTATGGAAAGCCAAATGTGCCACTTATATAATAAGATAAAGACTAGTTTTAAATATAATCATTTATGGCACCTGAGAGGCTTGCATTAAATTAATAAATATGTTTTTTATTCTTAATAAATACATATTTCCCCTTATTTATATATAGGTGCACTTAATTGACATTAATTATGGTCTCAGTTATTTTTAGGAAATGTATTTCTAAATTGTTTTTTTTTTGGACTTTCTTCTGCGACATCTGCCTACTGCCTTCTTCAGCCACTTTGGCCAGTCTCTCTCACACTCAGACAACGTTTGTCATTCTGTATACACAGAGTATAAAAAAAACTAATTTCTTTTTATACAGCTGTCAGACAGTGACAGCAGCAGCTTAGCAGTGGAAGGAACATTTCAATTCCTTTATGTGCAGCAATGATCAAATGTTACAGAGTGGGAGAAAAAAAAACATGATGCAAAAAAGGCATTGATCTGGCAGTTCAGAGCATGAATATATATGGTGCAATATGCAGTAGAAAAAACAGATTTGTTTCTGTAAAGTGAAATGAGCTGTGCATTGGTGCTAAATATAAAAACTGAATTAAACTGACTCGTTTAACAGTAGAAGAGTAGTAACACTGTCCTTGAAGTACATCTTGTTCATGAAGAGAGTCCCCCTCTAGTTGCCATGGAGTCAGGGAAGAGCAAAGAAAACATGAAGAAGAGCCTTGAACGGTTTCTTTAGGCGCTAGTGGCCTTTATTTGATTATGTCTGAAAGTGAGCAGACAGGAAATGGAATTTAGAGACAGGAGGGATGACAAGCAGCAAAGGTCAACAGGCTGGAAACTCAAACCCGCCACATCAAGGACTAAAGCCTCTGGTCATGAGTCGCAAGCCAACCCTTAAACCAACCTTGGACAGTTTTATTTTAATGAGAGTCAGATCAAAGATCTGCTCCCTCTGCCAGGCATCACCGTTACATTTTAAAGCTTCAAAACACAAATTCTTGCAGCTGAAAGAGGAAATTGTTGTTAAATATCTGTTCAAATATGCACTGATAAACTCCATTAATGCAGTCATTAACCTCGATTACAGTAGTAGCCATTCAAGATTTCCCCTCTTTTCTTGATGGGTCCTTGGCTTGCCTTGGTTTTTACTTGGTAGGTCCTTGGTTGTTACTTGGCTGGTCCTTGGCTGGTCCTTGGTTGGTCCTTGGCTGGTCCTTGGCTGGTCCTTGGTTGGTCCTTGGCTGGTCCTTGGCTGGTCCTTGGCTGGTCCTTGGCTAGGCCTTGGTTGGTCCTTGGCTGGTCCTTGGCTGGTCCTTGGCTGGTCCTTGGTTGTTACTTGGCTGGTCCTTGGCTGGTCCTTGGTTGGTCCTTGGCTGGTCCTTGGTTGGTCCTTGGCTGGTCCTTGGTTGGTCCTTGGTTGTTTCTTGGTTGGTCCTTGGCTGGTCCTTGGTTGGTCCTTGGCTGGTCCTTGGTTGGTCCTTGGTTGTTTCTTGGCTGGTCCTTGGCTGGGCCTTGGTTGGTCCTTGGCTGGTCCTTGGCTGGTCCTTGGCTGGTCCTTGGCTAGGCCTTGGTTGGTCATTGCCTGATCCTTGGCCGGTCCTTGGCTGGGCCTTGGTTGGTCCTTCGCTGGGCCTTGGTTGTTACTTGGCTGGTTCTTAGCTGGTCCTTGGTTGTTACTTGGCTGGTCCTTGGTTGGTCCTTGGCTTGGCCTTGGTTGGTCCTTGGCTGGTCGTTGGCTGGTCCTTGGCTGGTCCTTGGTTGTTTCTTGGCTGGTCCTTGGTTGTGACTTGGCTCGTCCTTGGTTGTGACTTGGCTCGTCCTTTGTTGGTCCTTGGCTGGTCCTTCGTTGTTTCTTGGTTGTGACTTGGCTCGTCCTTGGTTGTGACTTGGCTCGTCCTTTGTTGGTCCTTGGCTGGTCCTTGGTTGTTTCTTGGCTGGTCCTTGGTTGTGACTTGGCTCGTCCTTTGTTGTTTCTTGGCTGGTCCTTCGTTGTTTCTTGGTTGTGACTTGGCTCGTCCTTGGTTGTGACTTGGCTCGTCCTTTGTTGGTCCTTGGTTGTGACTTGGCTCGTCCTTTGTTGTTTCTTGGCTGGTCCTTCGTTGTTTCTTGGTTGTGACTTGGCTCGTCCTTTGTTGGTCCTTGGCTGGTCCTTGGTTGTTTCTTGGTTGTTTCTTGGCTGGTCCTTGGTTGTTTCTTGGTTGTTTCTTGGCTCGTCCTTGGTTGTTTCTTGGTTGTTTCTTGGCTCGTCCTTGGTTGTTTCTTGGTTTTTTCTTGGCTGGTCCTTGGTTGTTTCTTGGCTGGTCCTTGGTTGTGACTTGGCTCGTCCTTTGTTGGTCCTTGGCTGGTCCTTGGTTGTTCCTTGGCTGGTCCTTGGCTCGTCCTTGGTTGTGACTTGGCTCGTCCTTTGTTGGTCCTTGGCTGGTCCTTGGTTGTTCCTTGGCTGGTCCTTGGCTGGTCCCCTAACATTCCTTTTTTAAACATCAATACTGCAGTAAAGTATAGATAGTCGTTGTTTCTTCTTAACTAAGGAAGTATTACTCCTGTCAACATGATGGAAATCCTGCTTTGTAGGAACGTTCTCTTCTCTTATTTTGGAATCTCTATTGAAGATGTGAAAACATTTATGGAGTCTTTGTTTTTAATTCATGATCCGGTTTACAGCACATAGAACTTTTAATTTTTTTTACATTTTATTTCCTTTGTTTTGTAATTCATTCTTGGGAGGAAAAACTAGAATGGTTTGTTGTGGTCATTTCTAAAAGAGGCTGGATTAGACTGACTGTAATCTAAGTATCTCAGAGGGAGCCATGATGAGAGGAGTTCAGATCATTGTTTCTGGAACCGTAGAGCTGCAGGATGCATCGGCTGCAGCGTGTGCTTCCATCAGGGCTCCCACCATGTTAGAGCCGTTCTTTAATTGAATGAATTATAAGCAGGGAACGCTCGTCATCTTCCATTTCCCCGGCTCTGTGTAAACAGCCCTCAGCAGAGAGGTTGGAGAGGAGCTCTGAGATGAAAGAGGAGGGTCGTCCGCTGAGGATCGGACTCCCCCATTCAATCTGTGCAATCTCCACCGCAGTGAGAAATAGATTGCTTTTTAAATAGATTGCTTAGCTCCCCGTCTTGGAGGCGCTGATGTGGATACGTTTCATAGCAGCCTTTGTTTAAACTAGCAGAGCCACTGTTAGCGCCGCCATCATCTCCCCATTTGGACATTAGGAGGGAATCTGAAAGGAGGAGGAAAATCTGTGCTGTTTTTCCTAAAGGCTGTCAGGGTTTCCCTGCTGTCCTTTCTGGGTATCCTCTAAATAACATCGCTAAGGTCAGAGGAGGGGATGAAAATCTAAAGACTCACATGAACACACCTGATCTTCTCAAACCTCAGCAGGGCTCCGTACCACGCCACAAACACAGTCACATGGTGTTTCATCCACACGCCTTTCAAAAGGGCTTTAAGATATTTTATTTTACAAAACCTTTAGTTTTATAGCTGTGTAAACAAATAAAATGAGATTTAAAATGTTACCTGACATATGTGACAGCAGGCGTAATGCAAAAGCAGGTATTCATCTTTAGCCCCGCCCCCTAATGGCCGCCATCATTGGAAACTAGAGGCTCAGACCTTTCTAAGGAGGGGTCAGAGGTCATTTTGAGACCATTTCAGGTGATGTAATCTGCACGTGTTACATAAGCTAGCTATTAGTTTGGTGATTTTATTGGTAAATTTCAATGAAACAATCTCAGCAGCAAAGGCTTTGTCTGATGCTGAAGGTCTAATAAAGGAAATCAGCACATATGTCTGATCAGATTTCCTTTTATGAGAAGAAAAAATACCTTTTTGCATAATAACTGCCCACTAAAACCTTATGAAACAAACAAACTTCAACTTATTCAGTCCAAATTAGCTTTAGTTCTAGTCAGGATGTGGATCTATAGAGTCTGAGGTTCATCCAGAGTTTCTAATGAGCTTTCATGGTGTTTTTCACTGTTTATTTTGGAAAAAAATGTTGGTGAGACTGCATTTTTTTCACTTTTTCTTTGTTTAATCACCTGTAAATCAGACATGGTGACATTTAGAATAGATGTTCCACCTAAAAAATATGCCTCAATGCCTTTTTTTTATATATAAATACAGACAATTGTATTTCCAATTTCAGTTTGGAAGCTGTACTTGCTGTAATTCACAGATTTTATTTCAGGCAGAATTTGCTCCTACGGTCCTCAGGGGTTAATGACGCTGTGGAAGCCTGTGGAGGGAAACGATGGCGACACGGAGCCGGTGGCTGCAGAGCAAAGCTGGACCCGGAGCAATATATCAAATTCAAATCTAAATGACTAATTTTTTCTTAAAATAAATAAATTATTCTGTTGAGGTAATTGAGACACTTTGCCAAACAAATGAGATAATTAACATTTAAGATAAGAAAAAACTATTTCTTTGTGTTATTTCAAGTGCATATTATCTAATTATCTTATTTTAGGATTAAAAACAGTAATTTCATTGGCAGATCTTCTTATCTAGCTGCTCAAATCAAGGCTAAATTCACTTACCTTTCCTGACCTTACCCTAAGAGCAGTAATGTTTGGTAATGAAAATCAGAGGTAATGAATCTGGTGTTAATATTTTAATAACTTTATTTATACAATTGCCGTTTCTGTAAAATGCAAACCATTTATATCTAAATGGAAAAATCAGTCAAACTCTTAAGCAAAGTCTTTAGAATTTGTGAGGATAATAAGAGTTGGTCCATTTCTTTCTTTCTTGAGTTAATTCAATCTTCTTGATCAATGTCCTGTTCCTGAACTAAGCCTAATATAATGATGCGTGTGGATGTAGTTTGGTGGGGGGACATGGGGGACATGCTGGACTTTTCACTGTCCAAAAATAATGATACCCTACAGTACACTGACAATCCTGGAGCACTAGGACCAAGCGGAAACCGCAGCTCACTTCACTGAGTTTAGACCCGCCCACAAGCTCCTGATTGGTCGTTTGTCTTTTATTGTGTGATTGGCCGTCACCGCTGTCACTCTTGAGAATATCTGATGTGCCACTTTATCTGGTCTGTGATTGGACGGTCACAGCGCTGCTGAGGTCCGAAGCGTTACCGTAATTACAGCTGTAGAGTGGCAAGCCTTTTTCTTTGCTTTCTGCTATGTTTTGGATTCTTTAAACATCTGAAAGGAAAGTCGCTCATATCCAGAATTCAAACTTCTTAAATTTCTTTAAATCTGAAATTCTTCCATCCTGTTCAATAAATGATCAGTGTTTTTAATTCAGAGTAATTTCCATGTGAATGTGTTTTACTGGCTGCATCCATGTTTGTCAAAGAACACTACTGCCACCTACTGGTTAGTGACGTCACGGTGCGGTATCGGCTGTTGATCAAGTACCAGTGCTGTATCTGGTGTTTGTCACAACGCGCTATTATCCAAGTCATCTTGAAAACATTCTTCTTCCAAATGTTGGCTACATATTACGGGTTTTTTCTCTGGCCAGAAGTTCGATGGCAAATCCTCCCTCTTCAAGTTGGCGATCCAACGACCAACCCGTCCGTGGAGGATCAGGAATCAGAAAGGTGGAATAACTCTTTTTTCCACTTTTACCCGATGTATTCCAGCATCCAGCTGCCATGCACGTGGGCATTGTCAGTTTCACTATAGCTCTGGTGAATTTCAATGGTGAAGTCCTCTGGAAATCTTCAATAATTGTTGTTGATTGCAGATGTGTCTAGTAGTTCCCATTGATTTAGCTTGGAAAGCGGGGAGAATGGCGCTAGGCTTACCGCACCGTGACGTCACTGCTGGAAGATGGCAGGAGGGAGGGGCTACTATATTTGGGCAAAAATGGCCGCTCCCAGACTCACTGATGAAAAATATTGTTTTTATTTTATTACTGATAAACGCTGAATTCATTAAATCACTGCAAACGTGTTAGTTATAGGTATAGATAATGATCCATTGGTTATTCCTGCTGACTGACTTCTCTTTAAATGGTTTGCAGAACGTTGATTTGCAAACAGACGGTGAGGGAATCTGATGCTTTTTTATTGCCATTTATTCTTCACTTTGGTGATGTAATCTAGAATTGTTTTTCTATCAGAGTATTCATTTACAGAGATCTTTGCATTGTGCGTATCGTGTGCCTTTGTTGGATTCTAAACCTTTATTGCTGTGCAGGCTTCAGAAAGGAGACAGGAGCGGTTCAAGGTGCTTCCTTTCTCTCTGCAGAGAAGAACTGGTTTTAATTCTGACCTTGAAATCTCTAAAAACATCAGTTTTATTTTTAAGGAAATGTTGATTAAAAAAAACCTTGTTTTTCTGAAACCATAATTGGACTAGTTTACAGGACGGCTCTGTATCCTGCTGTAAACAGAAAGGCCTCAAAGTGCAGATTAAACTCTAAACCCTAAAGACTCGACTCAGATTGGGATTATTTACAAACACAAATAAAACATTAGAAATGAGTTTAGGTGCAATTCAGAAGCTCCAAAAGAGACAAAACAGATCAAATATATGCAGTTAAATCAAGTCTGGTTATGAGTTCTTAACATGTTGAACAAATAATTAGCCTAGCCTTTGTTTATTTATTATTAGAAAGGCATTTAATAATCAATTATTAATCAATCAATAATTATTAATTAATAGAAAGGCATTTTATATTAATAAAAGATGAAATCTTAAAGATATTAGCTGGACTTTTAAAATGTGTCTGATTGTATGAAGATTTATTTTCACCTTCAGGAAAAGTTTAAATTCTGCAGCAGATTCTAGAGATGGATGAATAAATCTGCTCAGATTGATTTTAAAATCCTTGATTTTTATTTGCTGTTTGCTAAATTCCTTCATTAGAAATCTGGTTTAAAAGCAAAACCCTGAGAAATAATCAGTGATTTTCAAAGATGGCCAAAGATGATCTTCTTTCCTGTGGAGATGGAACAAAGTCACCAAAAATGGATTTTGATTGCTAAAACTACCATTAAAATATGGACTGAAAGCTTGTGTTTGTAGACTGATGAAGACGTTTATGTTGTTTCAGAAATGTTCACAGCAGCTGAAGGTTGATTCAGTGATGAATGGAGCAGAACCGCTGACGTGGATCATGGCTTATTAGACGCTGCAGGTTGGACCAATCTGACGGTAAAACATCTTTAAGCAACAATCTGCAGGAAAACTTTAGTTTATTAGTGTTTTATTGACCATTTTCTGAAAATCAGTGAATAAATCAACTAATTGAGAAAAAAGAAATCCAATTCACATTTATTTATAACCTTTATGCAGACTTTTTTATTTGAAAAAATAAATTAATTTAATTATTATACATTTTTATACATACCTGATTTACTCCAACAACTTGAAAATGATATAAATTTTTGTCTGGGATTAATAAATGATTTAAGGCTGAAACATTTTATGGGATTAATCGATTATCAACTAATTTATTATTAGATTAATCTGTAATTGGAGCATAGCGACTGTAAAACATGCTTCAGCTGACAGAGACCCACTCACAGCTGAAATTATAGCAACATTGTAAAATAAATAAAACATTTTTGCATTTAAGGTTAAAAATCTCTTTAATCTGTAAATCTGTTCCATCCTGAACTCCTCAAGGGGAAAAGTTTCACCTGGTTTAATTTCATATAAAAAACCTTTGACTATCAGATTATTAAAACTGACAGATTAATTAATTAGCAAAATAAAGGTTAGATGCTAAATGAATAACAAGGAGAAACCAACAAAGCAGGAAGCCAGTTTGATTACAGCCTAAACAGATGATGACCTGCAATCAAACGTCACCTTTGATGCTTATTTATTAAATAATGAGTGAAATATTTCATTCATGAAAACCAGCCAGCCTCGTCCTGGTGGAGGCGTGATCATGTTAACGGATGTGGAGGATAATCGGCCTTCCATGCAGCGGCGGTTTGGGCCTGATGACGGGATCCTCGCTCGCCGATCGTCTGACCTTCTGATCATTGATCAATAAATCAGTTCTCTCCTCTGCTTTGGGGATTTAAGTTTAATGAGGCTGTGGAATTCTACACGTGCATTTCATGTTAATCAGGAAAGATTCTGGGTAAAAGTATGTGTTCACATCATTTAGGCAAAAACAATGGTCTAAATTAGTTAATTTTTTTATTTTAAACTCAAAAAAATTAACTTGATTTGTTTCCAACTTTCTTTTTTTTTTTTTTTTCATATTTTCCCTCATATTTTAGGTGATTATAATCAGTCCTATCGTACGGCGGAGAATTAGGGCCAGAATAAAGATTTATTTTAATACGAGAATGAAGTCATAACATTATAGAATAATTTTCTATCATTATAAAGCTGTAATTCTGTGAGAATAAAGTCACAACAGTTGAAAAATAAGGTCATAATATTATGAGAATAAAATCATAACATTATGAGAAAGAAGTCGAATTTACGAGAATAAAGTCATAAAATTATAACAATGAAGTTGCAACATTTGGACAATAAAGTTTTAATATTATGAGAATACATTTTTAATATTATCTCAATAAAGTCATAATAGTAGGAGAAAAAAGTCGCAACATTATCATAATAAAGTCCTATTCTTATGAGAACAAAATCCCAACATTATGAGCATAAAGTTGTTTATTTATGAGAATAAAGTCATAAAACGTTAAGCTTGGATCAGATGACAGTAATAAAAAACGTGACAATAAAAAACTTCTTTATCTATGTAACTCATGCAAAGTATAACTACACAAGATTATTCTCATAAAATTGACTTTATTCTTCAAATATTGCAACTTAATGTTGCAACTTTATTCTCATAATTTTAGGATTTTATTCTCAAAATATTCCGACTATTCTTGTGAATTTATACATTTATTCCTGTAATGTTGCGATTTATTCCCCTGATATTATGACTTCTTTCTGATCATTTAGTGACTTTATTCTCGTCATATAATTCTCATTATATTGTTATGTTACAGCATTATTGTCACAATGCTGACGTTATTCTGGTATTTTGCATCTCTACCTCTAAAACTCCGTAATACTGAAACCAAACCAGAGGAAATTCTTAACGAAAAAAAGACCAATCTGAGTTATTTATTCAGACTGTTTTTTGTACAGGGATTATAATCCAGATTAATTAAAAGATAATAACTTGTGGTTAAAGTCTTTATATTGTGATCAGTTTTAAACAGATCTTTAAACGGAATGACAGGCAGAGTTTAGTCGTGGCCTTCTGTGTTTCCAGAGGGAAGCTCTGGTGACGTTCTGCCTTCATCAGGCCTCTGCTCTCCAACTCCATCCAATCCACATAAGGAGCGTTTCCATCACAACTTTAGCTAGAAATGATGTAGAAAACATTCAATTTCCCTTATTTGTCTGTTGAAAACAGAAACATCCAGCAGTCTATATAAACCTTATGAATAAAAGCTTCACATTGAGAAGAGAGAGTTTTATTCTTTATTTCTAAGCACATGGTAATTCAGTCATACAGGAACATTAGCAGATGGTGGAAATGCATGCAGTGGTCGTTCCTGGCTTTGTTTAAAACAATCATCATCAGCAGCACTGCCTCCATCAGCAGCCGCTAAACTGCCACTGGGATTGTTTTCAATCATGGCAGCCCTTTACGACAGTTCAGCAACAGGCAGAGCAACGTGGCCACTTTACTGTCAAGGTTCCCTGTGTGTGTGTGTGTGTGTGTGTGTGTGTGTGTGTGTGTGTGTGTATGTGTGTGTGTGTGTGTGTGTGTGTGTGTGTGTGTGTGTGGGGGGGGGGGGGGGGGGGGGTGTTTAAGGCATGCTTCAGCTTTACTCCGTCCACATCAGTCCTTGTGAGCGTGCAGAAACCTCCCATCAGTGATGGGGGGGCAGCATGTGGTTGTCGTGGCAGCAGTGATGTCAGTCAGCCGAGACCCTTTGAGCGGCGGAAGACAAAACCAACACCAAGAGAGGAACAGACAGAGCAGAGACGGCCACGGCAAAGCTTCCTGACACAGAACACAGCCACACGTTTCCGCTCTGCCCCCCCACCCCTGCCTCCCCATCATAAAGAGATTAAAACTAACGCTGGAATCAGACAACCCCCCCCCCCCCCCCCCCCCCGATCCTATTATGAGTTTTAATGGATTATCCATGGGTGTTAAAGCTGAAGAGGGGATCCATATTCATAACGCGCCACCCTGACAGCGGGGGCAGCACTCCTCAGCACACACACAGAGGTCACCTGCTCCTCAGACGTTTCCCGGGTTTCAGCAGGATGTGAGAGAGAGAGGCTCGATGCTAACGCTACTTAAGGCTGAAACAAACGGCGTCTGAGCTGCCATTTGCATGAAAAAGAGGGAAATTAGGAGGCAGCTTGGCCGAGCTCCACAGACACAATGTGGCCGTCATTGAACAGAGGTTTGACTCTGTAAGCACAGCACGGCGGTGGACCCATCATGATCAGGGGATTTAGATAGAAATTCTTCATTTATTCTATTTTTCAGTGTCTTATTTATCATAATTAGCTCAAGCCTAGCGTCCAACAAGCTGCTCCAGAACACCTGAGTCCCTCAGCGGGGGGGTGACAGGTGAGAGACCCCCCTGTATTTTAGGTGGTTCGTTCTTCTGGCCTTTATCCTGCAGTGTTACTCAGCCCAGATGTATCTGATCCAGATGTGCTAAGAGAAGCTCTAAACACAAGCATTGCAAAAATGGGCGGGGACTAACGAGGCCTGACGGGCCGCCATGTTTTTAGACAAAGCTTTGATTGATCTGCAGCGCTAAATGATGAATTGATCAAAATCAACTTTCTGACAAATGACATAAAAAATAATTATATATAAGTTAAATAAGATGATTTATTTGCATCTGTTTTGCGCATTTCTGTATTATCTTTGATACGTTTTCTGCTCACTGGATGCGTCTGTATGATTAAGTCAGGATATAGAAAATATCTCACTGATCATGCAGAGGCCTCAAACACTCATCTATCAGATATGATACGGTTGGCTTTAAAGGGTTAAACGTCACCACAGCAGGGGAGGAGCTAGATGGGGGGCCAGGGGTGGCCATGGCCACCCTCAGCCAATCATTGGTCCCCACTAATACAGTGGCGGCATTAATACTGTCAAGTGGAATATCCAAAACATTAACTTTTTTCACATATTAACAATTACTTGAAAAGTAAAACACTGCAGTTAATGATGAACATCAATGTGCTAACATTAGAGATTGTTAGTACAGAATTCCTGCTCTTTTCAGAACTAGATGTTGTGTTTTATGGGGTAAAGAGAAAATGATGCGTCTCTGCAAATCATCTAGGATCTTCAGTGAAATCATAGATAAATAACTATTTTAATAAATTGTCAATTCATGTAGATGTTACTAATTGTTATTTCAAATTTGATGCAGAATTATTACTGATAAAAGTAGGTAAGTAAAAGGTAGGTAAGGAAAAGATGTTCTCCCCAGAACTGTAATTTTGTAAGGAATTATATTCACTATGCCTTCTATCTAGGAAGCGCTGGTGTTTAAACGTATGCGTCTATTTGTTAGAAAATCTCTAGGAAAGTAAAGGTTGTCTTTATTTAGAAAATATGGATGTTCTAATTATTAATTTTCCTGTAGGGACAGTGTAGACTGACCCTGAGGTTGTGGTGCCGCCCCTCAGTCTACATCGGTTAATGCTTGGCCCCCCTTATAAAAATGCAACAGATGTGTTTGCATTAACTTTCACCTCTAAGTTCAATCTTCTCTTTGCACAAAAATCCGCCTAAATTCATTTCCAGCACCGTCTAACCTGTTTGCTTCCATTTTTTCTGTCCGTTTTGTATTGAGATGTTTTGCAGCCCGTTGTTTAGCCTGACCGCAGCCTGCTGCCTCAGAGCATAATCCACAGCAGCAGGTTTTCTCTGATCAGGTATAAAACTGTCAGAATTTAATGATTTGTCTCAGTAAGGCTGCAGAAACTGATGACCTCACTTAGAAGCAGTGGAAGTAGCCTGTTGCACGTTGCCTGATTTCCTCATGTTTGCCAGCCTGAGGGAAGCAGCCTCTCAGTGCCGCAAACATTCATGAAACGGCGTTACGTGTAGACATGGCCATGCAGAGACGCGCGCAGGCCGCCATGCTGGACATGCATCTCATGCAGAGGGAGACGCACTCTCACTCTTTTCTTCAACGTCAATCAAAGAGTGGCTTTTATCTCAAGGCAACAGTAAACATAGAGGGACAAGCACAAAGCACAATGCAGCGGCCATCACCATGGAGACTGAGACAAACCAACCAATGCATGGGGGGACGCCAAACTGAAGCTGGCAGACAGGAAATGAAGGCGAACAGAACCTCTTTCTGTTTGTGGTTTGAGCTCACCTAGCCTGACAGACCCGGACGCCTTAGCGGGTTTTGAAGGTGAGGCAGGGTGAGGTGGGGGGGTGTCTAGGGCTTTGGGGTGTTGATGGTTTTTGGCGAAGAGGGGGACTCTCCTCAACTACGCGTATTCTTAAGCAATAACAACGTGATCCGTATTATCCACCCAAGAATACCCGTCACCGAAGAGAGTCGTTCAGAAAACACGGGGGAGATAAGCCAGAAACCAAGTGAGCAGCGCCACTGCCTTCGCATCATCAGCATCACCACCACGGCCACCGCCTCCACCACCAGCAGACCCCCCGTCATGCTCCAGAGGCAAACAGACACAGAGATAGAGAGAAGTGGGCAGTAGCATTGATCGAAGACGCCTTGCAGTGCCAGGCAAGGCTCCATCAATGGCTCCTCTGCACGGAATGGAGGTGTTTATGGTCCCAGCCAGCGGCGTGGTTCAAGGAGAAGCAGAAGATGTGTCCCGCCCCCTCCCCTCCGTGCACAGAGTTTGGGTGGCGACAGGAGAATAGAGCAGGTTTGTTGAAACCCGGTGTCACTACCCCATCCTACCTGAAGCAGGATCCTTACCATCGGCTCATGTTCACAACCAGATAAACATCCAGGTTTTAATGAATAATGTCCTTATGGTTCTAAAATTACTCATTTCTATCCTTAACTCACTGAAGAATACTAATATGCATCTTTAAAATGTTTTACGTCTTTTTTGAGACAATTTGATGCTTTTTACATTTTCTTCGATAAACTGTCTGACGTCATCACCAGCAGCACCTCCAGAAATGTTTCATAGGGAGGGCCAGATGGGGCCACCAAAAAACCTTGGGGTGGCCACTGAAGCTGGAAGCCATCATTTCAGGCTTTGAATCCACTATAGTGGTGAAGCTGCCGTCAGTGTGGCGGTCAGTGCAGCAGCCAGTGGGGTGGCCAGTGCAGCAGCCAGTGGGGTGGCCAGTGCAGCAGCCAGTGGGGTGGCCAGTGTGGCAGCCAGTGGGGTGGCCAGTGTGGCAGCCAGTGGGGTGGCCAGTGCAGCAGCCAGTGGGGTGGCCAGTGCAGCAGCCAGTGGGGTGGCCAGTGCAGCAGCCAGTGGGGTGGCCAGTGCGGCAGCCAGTGGGGTGGCCAGTGCGGCAGCCAGTGGGGTGGCCAGTGCGGCAGCCAGTGGGGTGGCCAGTGGGGCGGCCAGTGGGGTGGCCAGTGGAGCAGCCAGTGGGGTGGCCAGTGGGGTGGCTACTGAAGCTGGAAGCCATCATTTCAGGCTTTGAATCCACTATAGTGGTGAAGCTGCCGTCAGTGTGGCGGTCAGTGCAGCAGCCAGTGGGGTGGCCAGTGCAGCAGCCAGTGGGGTGGCCAGTGTGGCAGCCAGTGGGGTGGCCAGTGTGGCAGCCAGTGGGGTGGCCAGTGCAGCAGCCAGTGGGGTGGCCAGTGTGGCAGCCAGTGGGGTGGCCAGTGCAGCAGCCAGTGGGGTGGCCAGTGTGGCAGCCAGTGGGGTGGCCAGTGTGGCAGCCAGTGGGGTGGCCAGTGCAGCAGCCAGTGGGGTGGCTACTGAAGCTGGAAGCCATCATTTCAGGCTTTGAATCCACTATAGTGGTGAAGCTGCCGTCAGTGTGGCGGTCAGTGCAGCAGCCAGTGGGGTGGCCAGTGCAGCAGCCAGTGGGGTGGCCAGTGTGGCAGCCAGTGGGGTGGCCAGTGTGGCAGCCAGTGGGGTGGCCAGTGCAGCAGCCAGTGGGGTGGCCAGTGTGGCAGCCAGTGGGGTGGCCAGTGCAGCAGCCAGTGGGGAGGCCAGTGCAGCAGCCAGTGGGGTGGCCAGTGTGGCAGCCAGTGGGGTGGCCAGTGTGGCAGCCAGTGGGGTGGCCAGTGCAGCAGCCAGTGGGGTGGCCAGTGTGGCAGCCAGTGGGGTGGCCAGTGTGGCAGCCAGTGGGGTGGCCAGTGGAGCAGCCAGTGGGGTGGCCAGTGGGGTGGCTACTGAAGCTGGAAGCCATCATTTCAGGCTTTGAATCCACTATAGTGGTGAAGCTGCCGTCAGTGTGGCGGCCAGTGCAGCAGCCAGTGGGGTGGCCAGTGCAGCAGCCAGTGGGGTGGCCAGTGTGGCAGCCAGTGGGGTGGCCAGTGTGGCAGCCAGTGGGGTGGCCAGTGCAGCAGCCAGTGGGGTGGCCAGTGTGGCAGCCAGTGGGGTGGCCAGTGCAGCAGCCAGTGGGGTGGCCAGTGCAGCAGCCAGTGGGGTGGCCAGTGTGGCAGCCAGTGGGGTGGCCAGTGCAGCAGCCAGTGGGGTGGCAAGTGCAGCAGCCAGTGGGGTGGCCAGTGCAGCAGCCAGTGGGGTGGCCAGTGCAGCAGCCAGTGGGGTGGCCAGTGCAGCAGCCAGTGGGGTGGCCAGTGCGGCAGCCAGTGGGGTGGCCAGTGGGGCGGCCAGTTGGGTGGCCAGTGGAGCAGCCAGTGGGGCGGCCAGTGGGGTGGCCAGTGCGGTAGCCAGTGGGGTGGCCAGTGGAGCAGCCAGTGGGGCGGCCAGTGGGGCGGCCAGTGGGGTGGCCAGTGTGGCAGCCAGTGGGGTGGCCAGTGTGGCAGCCAGTGGGGTGGCCAGTGCAGCAGCCAGTGGGGTGGCCAGTGCAGCAGCAAGTGGGGTGGCCAGTGCAGCAGCAAGTGGGGTGGCCAGTGGGGTGGCCAGTGCAGCAGCCAGTGGGGTGGCCAGTGCAGCAGCAAGTGGGGATGGCCAGTGCAGCAGCCAGTGGGGTGGCCAGTGGGGCGGCCAGTGGGGTGGCCAGTGGGGCAGCCAGTGGGGTGGCCAGTGGGGCGGCCAGTGGGGTGGCCAGTGCGGTAGCCAGTGGGGTGGCCAGTGGAGCAGCCAGTGGGGTGGCCAGTGGGGCGGCCAGTGGGGTGGCCAGTGGGGCGGCCAGTGCGGTAGCCAGTGGGGTGGCCAGTGCGTTAGCCAGTGGGGAGGCCAGTGGGTTGGCCAGTTGGGTGGCCAGTGGGTTGGCCAGTGCGGTAGCCAGTGGGGTGGCCAATGCGGTAGCCAGCGGGGCGACCAGTGGGGTGGCCAGTGCGGTAGCCAGTGGGGAGGCCAGTGGGTTGGCCAGTGCAGTAGCCAGTGGGGTGGCCAATGCGGTAGCCAGCGGGGTGACCAGTGGGGTGGCCAGTGCGGTAGCCAGTGGGGAGGCCAGTGGATTGGCCAGTGCGGTAGCCAGTGGGGTGGCCAATGCGGTAGCCAGTGGGGTAGTCAGTGCGGTAGCCAGTGGGGTGGCCAGTGCGTTAGCCAGTGGGGTGGCCAATGCGGTAGCCAGCGGGGTGACCAGTGGGGTGGCCAGTGCGGTAGCCAGTGGGGAGGCCAGTGGATTGGCCAGTGCGGTAGCCAGTGGGGTGGCCAATGCGGTAGCCAGTGGGGTAGTCAGTGCGGTAGCCAGTGGGGTGGCCAGTGCGGTAGCCAGTGGGGTAGTCAGTGCGGTAGCCAGTGGGGTGGCCAGTGCGGTAGCCAGTGGGGTGGCCAATGCGGTAGCCAGCGGGGTGACCAGTGGGGTGGCCAGTGCAGTAGCCAGTGGGGTGGCCAATGCGGTAGCCAGCGGGGTGACCAGTGGGGTGGCCAGTGCGGTAGCCAGTGGGGAGGCCAGTGGATTGGCCAGTGCGGTAGCCAGTGGGGTGGCCAATGCGGTAGCCAGTGGGGTAGTCAGTGCGGTAGCCAGTGGGGTGGCCAGTGCGGTAGCCAGTGGGGTAGTCAGTGCGGTAGCCAGTGGGGTGGCCAGTGCGGTAGCCAGTGGGGTGGCCAATGCGGTAGCCAGCGGGGTGACCAGTGGGGTGGCCAGTGCGGTAGCCAGTGGGGAGGCCAGTGGATTGGCCAGTGCGGTAGCCAGTGGGGTGGCCAATGCGGTAGCCAGTGGGGTAGTCAGTGCGGTAGCCAGTGGGGTGGCCAGTGCGTTAGCCAGTGGGGTGGCCAGTGCGGTAGCCAGTGGGGTGGCCAGTGCGGTAGCCAGTGGGGATGCCAGTGGGTTGGCCAGTGCGGTAGCCAGTGGGGTGGCCAATGCGGTAGCCAGTGGGGTAGTCAGTGCGGTAGCCAGTGGGGTGGCCAGTGCGTTAGCCAGTGGGTTGGCCAGTGCGGTAGCCAGTGGGGTGGCCAGTGGGTTGGCCAGTGCGGTAGCCAGTGGGGTGGCCAGTGCGGTAGCCAGTCGGGTGGCCAGTGCGTTAGCCAGTGGGGTGGCCAGTGCGGTAGCCAGTGGGGTGGCCAGTGCATTAGCCAGTGGGGTGGCCAGTGCGTTAGCCAGTGGGGAGGCCAGTGGATTGGCCAGTGGGGCAGCCAGTGGGGTGGCCAGGGGGGTGGCCAGGGGGGTGGCCAGTGCGGTAGCCAGTGGGGTGGCCAGTGCGGCTGCCAGTGGGGCAGCCAGTGGGTTGGCCAGGGCATTGCACATGCTGGCCGTGGCTACCTCTGGCCACCCTCAGATTTTAGTTAATTCTTTCTTTAGATTATGCACTATATACAATAATGTTAACATAAAAGGAAAACATAAAGCTGAAAAAAAAAACGATTTATGCTTAAATCCACTGCTAGAAAAGTTAGGTTCTAGAATAATTTTCTCAGGAAATACATAATTAACTTTGATATAATATATTTAAGTGGGCTTACTGTTTTTAGGGAGGGGAAAATGTAAAATCGAGGATGTATATCTGGTTGTGCCAATGAGCTGAAGGTACGGACGAGTTGCCGGTGCCGATCAGGTAGTGACATCCAGCCTCTTACCTGAGCCGTGGCCGATGCTTCCTGGACGTCCAGATCCGGCAGCGTCGTCCGTCAAGGTTCCTGCAGCGCCGGCGCCTCGCTGTCAGATCTGTTTGGGGTTATGAAGGCTTCGTGGTGAAGATGGTGGGGGTTGATGTGGGGGGGGTGGGCGCGCACATGTTGGGATGACAGGAGGTGAGGGAGGTCAGATCAGAACTGCTGTGGCGTAACAATAGCTCTGTTCTCCCCATTAATTACATCCTCCCCCCCCAGGAGAACACCGGGGGGAGCCAGGAGCTAATTTGTTTGATTTTTACATTTTTCCCTTTGTTTGCAGCTCAGTCGTGGACTAATAACCATCAGCTGCTGGATTTTTACACCAAATATTGGAAATTGGTGAATGTCGTTATTTTTTCCTGTCGTCTTTTGATGCGAACTTCGCCTAGCGATAACTGAGCGGCGTCTTTATTTGGAAATTAACACCAACGAGCCTAAATGCTGCAGCAGCAGCGTCATGAATAATGCATGGAAAGCAATACAGAGAGCACGCTCCAGCTGAGCCCATCCACAACTACGGAACTACGGCCATCGTCCAGCCTGCTAATCAATATTTACAACTACTGCATGGATAGTAGGGCGGGAGGGGATGAGGTTGTCGGTGCGATTCCTCTTTAGCCCTATTAGGCTACTGCTGTTAGAAAAAAACTAAACTGGGTGGATTGTTTGTGGAATGTAATGGGATTATTGGATATAAACACTGCGATCTAACAGAGTTTAATTAGGGGGTGGCGGGGGGGATGGAGAAAGCAACAGATTGGTGGAAAAAAAGTAACACAAACAACAAAAAGAAAGATGCTATCTTTGAAAAACTTAAATCTTTTCTCAATTTTTGTCTTCAGGTTAAAAACTGGCCTGATGGACAACCCTCCACCCCCACCCCCCACCCCTCTAACACTCAGACTAACGTCTCCCCCCAGGCTGCAGAGCGCGGGTCTTTACCACCCACAGCAGAACACACACCAGCACACAGTCCACCGGACTCCAGCCCTGGCCATCTGTTGGGGGGGGCAGGTATCATTGATGGTTCAGAGGAAGCCCCCCATGGGACGCCTCCCATTATTCTGTGAGCCCCCCCACCCCCCCTTTCCCTTCATTCAGACCTGACCTGACGCTCCCCCCTACAGGTTGCTCTACAGATACGTCAGTGTGTCACTGCTCCTGCAGTTTGGCTCCTAAAGGAGGAACATGTGGGAAGGATCCGGGGGCCCCGGGTCCATTCGGCTCCGCTGGTTCCACAAAAGTCAAACAAACTGTGGAAAGTCTCCTAGAAAAAACCTTTAAGAATCAAACTTAGACTCAAAAAAGTGGAAAAAAGGAAAAAGGGTCCCCTGAGTGCCTCTTACCCTCATCTCTGCCGACTCCCCCAGCGTCCAGATGCCTTTCTCCTAAAACTCACCCCCCCATCCTTCCTGAGGGTCCGCAGCAAAGCGGGGGGGTGCTGATACCCCCAACCCCTCACCCCCCACCCATTTACTGGATGCTCTCCCAGAGGAGAAAGGAGGGAGGCTGGAGTCGGAGGATCCAGGAACGGCAGCGGTGGTCCTGATGCTGCTACAGAGAGGGACGAGTGACTGAACAAAAGATCTTCTCCTCTTTTACCTTCTCTCTCTCTCTCTCTCTCTTTCCTTCCAGCCACAGCAAAGGGTTGCTGACAGCTGGAGCGACCGGGAGAGCAGATGGATGGAAGAGAATGAAGCTGTGAGACGGTGCGGTGTGATGTAGCATCAGTGAGAGAGCGGTAGAGAGAGGGATACAGAGGTGTGTGTGTGTGTGTGGGGGGGGGGGGGTTAGGATAGAAAGGTGGGGGTGAGGAAGGATGAGAGAGAGAGAGAGAGAGGAAATTAAATAGGCAGATAGAGCCTCTCCGAGATGCTCCTGTGGAAGCAATGAAAGTCTGACGGAGCCAGAAAGCCACACAATCATTAGACCCCCCCCCCATCCACACCCCTCAATTAATGAGGGATTAAATAATGTTTTCAGCAGTTTCTGTCTAGAAAACAAAGAAAAACTGCGTCCCATTAGAAAACAGGAGCTGCTCCTTCAAGATTGACCCTAAAGAAAGAGCAAAGATGGAGGAAACAGGTGAATAAATGCAGCCAGACACCAACATCCACCCTGAAGACACATTGAAGAGGCAGAGAGGACGGCGTGACGGTGGAGACGGTTCAAACCAGAACAATGAGCAGCCTGTTGATGTCAAACCCCCCCCCACCACCTGTGGAACACCGCTCCTGCAGGAGCTCAGGTTGATCGTCCAGCCGCTCCTGCAGGAGCTCGGGTGGATCGTCCAGCCGCTCCTGCAGGAGCTCAGGCAGCTGTTGCTCCGCGGCGGCAGAGGAACCATAAACAGACTAGATGGAGGGGAAAGAAATGACAGCGGTGTCCTCCGGGTCCATCTAAGCTGCTCCTGATGCCAGCCGGAGACCTCGCCTGCTCAGCCCTGCTCTGAAGATGCAGATCACAGAGACACACACATCCACTCATGTCTGCCATGATGATGATGATGATGATGATGATGGCTTTTTAAACCCTCAGTCAGAACAAAGAGAAGCTGATGGAGACGCAGAGCAGCAAAGCAACAGGAAAGCAGTTTCCTTTCTGCAACTTTCTGCAAGTCAAACATTCCAATCTGAGAGATTCTATGGGGGTGGGGGGTGGGGGTCGCTTCAGGGGCAGAAGCTCCTGCCCATGGCGCTGTAGTGCCCTCTAGTGGCGACTGCAGCTGTAAAATGAATGAAAGGAGTGGATGCAGCTTAGCAACAGGCAGCAGGGAATTCAACAGGTTGCTTCCTCTCTACCTAGGAGGAAACATGTCTGCTTTTGATCCCTTCATGCATTCATTTCAAGCTTTTTCCACGTGAGCCCAGATCAGGCTGCACTGCAGGAAGCTCTGAGAGCTGTCTGACAGCCCTGAAATGTAATTTTAAGTTAATTTATTCATTTAATAGGGACAGTGTACATTAAAATTAATTCCTGCAAATGCACCACAATTAGCCAAAAGGCTATTCTTCATCTGTTGTCCCGAGACAGATCTTAAATTTGACTACCTAAAAAAAACCAAAACAGTAAACATGCCAGGCATACAATAAAAAAATAAAAAAAACAAAAATAAATAAAAACAGCTATAACTCCTCAAAACGGATTTAAAATACAAAATAATTGTTCACTTTTAGCTTTATAAGAAAGAATAAAACATATGTACAATGTATATATATATATATATATATATATATATATATATATATATATATATATATATATATATATATATATATATATATATATATATATATATATATATAAGGGATGGGACGAGTTATGAAAACCGTTGGACTGTCTCGGTTCGGTTCACGTGTGTTTCGTTCGGTTCATGCGCTGCTCCTTTTTCTCATAGGCGAAGCGTTTACACTCCAGAGCAGAAGAGCGACCAGAGCGACCAAAGCCAACCACCAGTAGTAAACAAGAAGAAGAAGAAGCGAAGCAGCGTAGCCGGGTGTAGCAGAAAAAAATCAGTTGTTGTGGAGAATTGTGTGGGTATGGCGAGTGGGAAAGAACAGGAGTTGGAAGACGCGCCAGCAGCACTTTATAGGTCTGCTGTATGGGACCACTTTGCATTTAGAGTGACCTACGATGACGGCGGAAAGAAAGCTGTGGATAAAAGTGCAACAGTGTGCAAGCATTGTGCAACACGTTTTGTTTATGCTAACAGTAACATGTCATGCTAACCCCGAAATCCCTCATACTCCATCAGCAACCCCCGCTGCGCTCCAGACCGGCTGCACAAAGCAAAGCCTACAGCCTCCACTGTGGCTCCCGTCCGCTCCGCTCTGAGTTCCTTGGAGATGGTAGAGAGCATGCGCCAGATGATTAAATTCAAAGCAGCAAAACATGCAGAAATGATCCAGGGTTTCCGCGGATCTTTTAAAATAATTAGAATCCATTATTTTTGGGGGGATTTTTTCATTAATTCCATCAATTTTTATGGTATTTCGGTGTAACAATCAAGATGTATGGAACCGAACCGAAAACCGTTACCAGAAACCGTGAATCGAACCGAACCGTGGATTTTGTGAACCGTTCCACCCCTAATATATATATATATTTCTGTAACAACCTACGGAGGTTAGCTTCCATCTCCTTCATGGCTGACTGCTCTAGCTTCTCATCCTGATCTCTCCCTTCACACTCCTTAAGCTTCCTCTGGTCAGGCTGTATGTCATAACGGCTCATCTGTACTGTACCTCTTTAGGAACCCACTGTCCTCTCTATTCTGTGAACTCCTCCAATCCTGGAAAGCTCTCCTTTCTTGTGGGCCGGTATCACGATTGCGTGAACCTCTTGTCCCTCCAACTCTAACTTTCTCCCTGATTCTGCCTGAACCTGTAGGACCCTGTGTTCGCTATCTGTACCCTTGCTGGTGCGGACGCGCGTTTCCCATGCAATCTGTGCATATTTCCTTATTTCTTGCATGGTGAGGGTTTTGGTTCAGCAATACATGGTAACATCATATCTTATGCTGTCGTAAAGATTGTGGAGGAAAAGATATTTTAGTGAGTGGTCCTCCAGCCCAGGGGCGCTGCGGCCCTCAAAATATGCGGCTCACAACCGACGGTAATAATCTCTCAGTGATTCGTTTCTTTCCTGTTGGATGCTGAGGGCACTGAACATCGCGGAGCCCGGATCAGTGTGCACTGAATATTCCTCTCTCAGTGCTTGACAAAGAGAGGAATAGCGGTCTCGAACAGAGGGCTGGAGGCTCTATGAACACATGCACGCTTCTTGAAGTAGTTTTCCAGATTAACTTTAACTTCTCCCGGGCGGAGGGATGGGGTAAGTCTTGTGGGCTTTAAAGCCATTAGGCCATGGCCACGGCTCAGGGCGGTAACGCTCACCTGTGTCCCATGGTTGGCTGTACAGCTGCCTTAATGGCAAGGGTGTGTCATAGCAGATTGTGCATCGTGTTTGGTCTGACCTGCTTGTCACTCTATAACTAGGACCTGGCATGCCGCTCAGGTCCGGCATCCTCTGCGGTCTGAAGCTGCTCTGCTGGGTGGAACTACGCACTACACTACCGAACCTTCCCTGCCTCCTCATGCTTGCTCTCTGCTCTGTGGCTGCCAGAGGAGGATCTCCCATGGTACCCCTTCTATTAACCTTATCTAAAGCAGGGGTGGGTTCGCTTTCTTCTCTCTTCTGGGAACCTTCTGTTCTTTCTTCTGACCTTTCTTCTGATCCTTCTTCTGACACTACGTCTGACCCTACGTCTGACCCTTCGTCCGACCCTTTGTCCTGCGGGCAGGGAGCTACCCCCCTTTGCCGTTCTTTCAGGACGTTGGAGGTCGCCATCCAATCCTTTTCTGCCTTCCTTGCCCTTTCTTCAGCTTCTGAATGCAGTTCTTTGTCCTTCAGGCGCAGTTCTGTTTCTAACTGGGACTTTCTCCATCCATCCATCCATCCATCTTCCTCCACTTATCCGGGTCATGGGGGCAGCAGCTTAGGGAGGCCCGGACTTCCCTCTCCCCAGCGACTTATTCTAGCCCCACTATAAAACGGATCCCCTCAACACCTTGGCTGCGCCTAGAAATTCTGTCCATGAAGGTAATGAACAGAATCGGTGACAAAGGGCAGCCCTGGCGGACTCCAACTCTCACCAGAAAGGAGACCGACTTACTGCCGGCAATGCGGACCAGACTCTGACACCGGTCATACAGGGACCTGACAGCCCGTATCAAAGGGCCCGGCACCCCGTACTCTCAGAGAAACCCCCACATGGCTCTAGGGTTGGGAATCGAAAACCGGTTCCTGTTAAGAACCGGTTCCGTATTTTCCGATTACATGGCATCGTTCGGCAGCTCGCTGAATGATTCTTTTTTCGATTCCCGCAGCACCAGAGCCTAGAGCGCCGGCTCTGGGGAGCACGAGTTACGTCACGTTTTTTACGTAAGTTACGCAAGTTACGCAAGTTGGAAGAACTATTCGAGGAGGAAGACAACGAGCTGCGGTCACTTTGTGAATCAAAGCCCCGTCTTTCCTTAGCCCAGAGGGTAGATCAGGAAATCCAGCTCTGAAAAGCTTGCCCTCCATCCCCTGCAGGGATAGCGCCACACTGTGGTGGTGGAAGAAGCAAGATACGCTGCCGTTGCTATCTGGACTGGCTGAAAACTACCTCTGTGTGCAGGCTTCCTCCACCCCATCTGAGAGGGTGTTCTCCACGGCTGGAGACACCATAAGCCCTGAAAGATCCTGTATCCTTCCAGAAAAAGCAGATATGCTCATCTTTCTGCAAAAGAACTGTTAATTTTCCCTCACTGCAAAAACGATCTGAAATTAAGTAAAAATATCTTAAATCAAGTGTATTTACCCTTAATTTGAGCAGGTAAATAAGATAGTTTGCCAATGGAATGAGTATTTTTACATTTAAAATAAGATAATTAGATAATATACACTTGAAATAAGACAATGCAATAGTTTTTTTCTTATTTCAAATGTAAATTGTCTTGTTCCATTGGCAAAATGTCTCACTTACTTACTCAATTCAAGAAAAAATGAACTTATTTTAAGAACAAATGACTTATTTAGATTTACATTTTTTGCAGTGCTACTTCTGTTTTATAATTAGTATTTTTTGTTATTTAAAATAGGTTATTATCCCATCATTTGTTATCAGACATTGTTCATTATTAAGTTTGTTCTTGTATTCATTTTTCATTTAAACACAGATGTTACTCCAGTTTCACATTTCCTGTGGACATCTTGATCTTGTTGAGTTTGTAAGATTGTGCAATAGTTAAGTAAACAAAGTTGATTCTGATAATCAAACTGTTTGTTCTCCTTTTTCCCCCAAATTGGAATCGAAAAAAGAATCGATAAAGAATCGAATCGTTTCATAGAATCGAAAAGGGAATCGGAATCGTGAAAATCTTTTCAATTCCCAACCCTACAGGGCTCCCAGAGAAACACAGTCGAACGCCTTCTCCAAGTCCACAAAGCACATGTAGACTGGTTGGGCAAACTCCCATGCACCCTCCAGGAACCTTTCTAAAGGTGTAGAGCTGGTTTCAGCCTTCCACGACCAGGACAAAAACCACACTGCTCTTCCAGAATCCGAAGTTCGACTTTTTAACCACCTCGGCGACCTCGCCCACAGAGATTGGAGAGCCCAGTCCAGAGTCCCCAGGCCCAGCTTCCTCAATGGAAGGCATGTTGGTGGGATTGAGGAGGTCTTCAAAGTATTCCGCCCACCGATGCACAACATCCCGAGTCGAGGTCAGCAGCACACCATCCCCACTATAAACAGTGTTGGTGCTGCACCGCTTCCCCCTCCTGAGACGCCGGATGGCGGACCAGAATCACTTCGGAGCCGTACAGAAGTCTTTCTCCATGGCCTCTCCAAACTCCTCCCACACCCGAGTTTTTGCCTCAGCAACCACCCGAGCTTCGCCCGCCGGTACCCATCAGCTGATTCCGGAGTCCCACAGGCCAAAAAGGCCCAATAGGCCTCGTTCTTCAACCAGACAGCATCCCTCACTGGAGGTGTCCACCAACGGGTTAGAGGGTTGCGGCCATGACAGGCACCGACAACCTTGTGGCCGCAGCTCAGATAAGCCGCCTCGAAAATGGAGGAACGGAACATGGTCTACTCAGACTCAATGTCCCCCACCTCCCCCGGGATGTGTTCGAAGTTCTGCCGGAGATGGGAGTTAAAGCCCCGTCTAACAGGGGACTCCGCCAGACGTTCCCAGCAGACCCTTACAACATGTTTGGGCCTGCCAGGTCTGACCGGCATCCTTCCCCACCACCGGAGCCAACTCACCACCAGGTAGTGGTCAGTGGAAAGCTCCGCACCACTCTTCACCCGAGTGTCCAAGACATACGGCCGCAAGTCTGATGAAACGTTGACAACGCGATCATCGAACTGCGGCCTAGGGTGTCCTGATGCAAAGTGCACATATGGACACCCTTATGTCTGAACATAAAAAACAGAACACCACTCAAGTTCAGATCGGGGCGACCATTCCTCCCAACCACGCCCCTCCAGGTCTCACTGTCATTGCCCACATGAGCGTTGAAGTCTCCCAGCAGAACAAGGGAGTCCCCAGGAGGGGCACCCTCCAGTACCCCCTCTAAGGACTCCAAGAAGGGTGGGTAATCTGAACTGCTGTTCGGCCCGTAAGCACAGACAACAGACAGAACCCGTCCCCCCACCCGCAGGCGGAGGGAGGCTACCCTCTCCTTCACCGGGGTTAACCTCAACGTATAGGCGCAGAGATGGTGGGGGCAACAAGTATGCCCACTCCTGCCCGGTGCCTCTCACCGTGGGCAACTCCAGAGTGGAAGTATGTCCAGCCCCTCTCAAGGAGACTGGTTCCTGAATCAGAACCATGCGTCAAGTGAGACCGACCGGTTCCTTCCCACCAGCGAGGTGACATTCCATATCCCAAGAGCCAGCTTCTGCAGCCGAGGATCGGACTGCCAGGGTCCCCTCCATCGGCCGCCACCCAACACACATTGCACCCGACCCCTATGGCCCCTCTCACGGGTGGTGGGCCCATGTAAGGGGGGACCCATGTTTCCTCTTCGGGCTGAGCCTGGCCGGGACCCATGGGTGAAAGTCCGGCCACCAGGCGCTTGCCATCGTGCCCCCCTCCAGGCCTGGCTCCAGAGTGGGGCCCTGGTGACCCGCGTCCGGGCGAGGGAAAGCCGAATCCAAAGGTCGTACTCATCATAAGGGTCTTCGGGCTGCGCTTTGTCTGGTTCCTCACCTAGGACCTGTCTGCCTTGGGTGACCCTACCAGGGGCATAAAGCCCCAGACAGCATAGCTCCCAGGATCATTGGGACACTCAAACCTCTCCACCACGATAAGGTGGCAGCCCAAGGAGAGGTACAGCACCAGGTATTCCCAGGCGATCTCCCATCCAAGTACTAACCAGGCCCAGACCCTGCATAGCTTCCGAGATCAGACGAGATCGGGCGTGTTCAGGACGGTATGGCCGTAAGCCGTACCATCCTGAACACGCCACTTTTTCTAGTACAGTAATACAAGTTCTTTCCCTGGCTTCCTAGTTGACTCCATTAGTCTCTGAATCTCTCTGTCACAAGCCTCTAGATCGCGACTATTAAGGGCTCTGTGTTTGTCCTCTGATAACGAACTCACTGAGCTTATTAAGTTCTGGGCTTCCATTTCGATGGAGGCCGCAGAAGCTCCCACTGCTTTCTGATCCTGATCCCTATCCGTTTGATTCGTTAGATGGGAAACGAAGCAGGAAACGCAGTACACTGGCTACAAATCACTAACCGTGTTAGCACTACAAGCACTAAACAAACACACTCCGTTTACTGTAGGTTTGTTACCTATACGGCAGGTGTAGAACATGTGAATAAAACAGTAAACAGGTTGCTTTCAACGTGCGACTTCCTCTTTAATTCGACAGGTTGCCAATTGCATTCAAATCTGTGGGATTCTAATGGTTTGAATCGCTCACCTTCCAGTAAGTAAGATTGGCTGGGTTCGATAGTGGCATATATATATATATATATATATATATATATATATATATATATATATATATATATATATATATATATATATATATATAAACAGTTTTTCTCACCCCTCGTGGGGTGGTATGTGTCATCCTCAAGCTCGGGTCCTCTACCAGAGGCCTGGGAGTTTGAGGGTTCTGCGCAGTATCTTAGCTGGACAGAGAACTCTGATGTTTTACCTGGAATCTGCTGTAGCCACTCTCCCAGTTTGGGGGTCACAGCCCCCAGTGCTCCAATTACCACTGGCACCACTGCTGCTCCTACTTTCCACATCTTTTCTAGCTCCTCCTTCAGTCCTTGGTATTTCTCAAGCTTCTCGTGTTCTTTCTTCTTGATGTTGCTGTCACTTGGGATTGCCACATATATCACTACTGCCTTCTTCTGCTGTTTGTCGATCAACACGATGTCTGGTTGGTTAGCCATCACCTGTTTGTCAGTCTGGATCTTGAAGTCCCATAGGATCTTAGCTCCGTCATTCTCAACTACCTTAGGAGGTGTCTTCCATTTCGACCTTGGGACTTCCAGCCCATACTCATGGCAGATGTTCCTGTACACTATGACAGCTACCTGGTTGTGGCGTTCCATGTATGCACTTCCTGCCTGCATTTTACATCCTGCTGTTATGTGCTGTATTGTTTCAGAGGCATCTTTGCACAGTCTGCATCGGGGGTCCTGCCTGGTGTGGTAGACCCCGGCCTCTATTGATCTTGTACTGAGTGCCTGTTCTTGTGCTGCCATGATTAGTGCCTCTGTGATGTCCTTCAGTCCAGCCTTTTCCAGCCACTGGTAGGATTTTTTGATATCAGCCACTTCTTCTATTTGTCTGTGGTATACCCCGTGCAGCGGCTTGTCCCTCCATGATGGTTCTCCTTCCTCTTTCTTGTCCTCAATTTCGGTTTTCTCCTGCCTGAGGTATTCACCAAGCCATTTGTCTTTGGGGGCCATCTTTCTGATGTACTCCTGGATCTTAGTTGTTTCATCCTGGACAGTGGTCTTGACACTCACCAGTCCTCAGCCTCCCTCGCTACGCTTGGTATACAGTCTCAGAGTGCTGGATTTGGGGTGGAACCCTCCATGCATTGTGAGGAGCTTTCTCGTCTTGATGTCAGTAGCCTCTATCTCCTCCTTTGGCCAGTTTATTATACCAGCGGGGTATCTGATGACTGGTAGGGCATATGTGTTGATGGCTTGGATCTTGTTTTTCCCATGGGAAAAACAAGATATATATATATATATATATATATATATATATATATATATATATATATATATATATATATATATATATATATTGACAGCTCTAATATATATATATATATATATATATATATATATTAGAGCTGTCAATCGATTAAATTTTTTTAATCGCATCAATGCCTGAGTTAACTCGCGAATAATCGCATTTTAATCGCAAATTTTTTTTCTGATTGAAAATCATTTAAATACTCTCGATGACATACAAAAAATACATACAGGCTAGGTTTGTGCCAATGTTCTTTTTTTTTAAATGAAAACAGGTCACAGACAGTGATTTATGCCATAGAAACATATGGCAAGAAGATGGGGAGACATGTAGCAAAAAATAACAAATATGTAGCCAAAAAAAAGGCCCTGAAAACAGGCTGATGTAAAAGACAGTCTTTACAGTTAATACAGTCTTTTGAACAAAGACAAGCATTTTACCCTACTGCTATAAAATGTAGTACAGTTAACATTAGATGTTAATTAACCAAGATAATAATGAACAATTTTCAATCAATACATCAAAATCAATAGACCGACATCACTAGATGGAGGTAGTCTATGCTCTAGAAAGTTACTTTTCAGCCTCTTAACAAAAATGAGAACACACACACAAGCAGCCACCCACACACAGACACACACACACACACACACACACACGCGCGCGATACCGACCTGTGGCGTAAACAGACAGCAATAGTGCCGTAGCAGATTCCATTTCACCTCAGTAATCTGTTTTCTCAGCGTATTTCAGGTTGCTACTAGTTACCAGACACTCAACTTGTTTGTTGGTGGTGGGGCTTAAAGAAAAGGCACTAGCGTCACCCAGTGTATGAGCGTCTTTTTTCCGTGAGGAGCTCCGCTCTTGAAGCCTATGGAAAATGCATAGACTGGGGGGAAATAGCCCCACCTTCCCGCAGGCTGCAGCGGGATGTACTTGGAAAATTGTACCATAAAACCACATAGCGTTAATCTCACGTTAAAAAAATTATCGCCGTTAAAATTGCCTTGCGTTAACGCGTTAATAACGCGATAATTTTGACAGCACTAATATATATATATATATAGATGTGTGCGTGTGTATGTATATATGTGTAGAACACTGTTAAACAAACAACTCTTGCACACAAAATGGATAATGCAGTGTTGGAAAACCTGGCAGAAGTTATAAAAGTTGGCAGCAGCTGCACAATTAAACCTGAGGTTTGCTTCTTTTTATACCCGCAGTTTTAAGTTTACCACTCTCCAATTGTTAAAACCCTGTTTGTCCAGAGCACAGAAAGAAACAGTGACACAGCATAAAAGAGAGAAGAAAAAAAAAAAAACAAGTCACTCCTTCTTTACACCATTCAGCTGCAATTTCAGAAGCTACCACCAGGGGGAGACAAGGTGCCTTCGCCTGGGAATTTTCAAACTGTGGTTGCAATGACACGCCTACACCACCAGATGGCGCCAAAGAGAGCACTACACAATTTGGATCTCAAAACACTGGAACCAGCTGAGTAGTTGTATTTGCACAAGCTACCACTAGAGGGAGACAAAAATCTCTGTCAATGTGGCCTACGCTGACAATCAAAATGACAATCACCACAACTGATGGAGGCCAGAGAATCAACATCTGCTGTAAATATTAATGAGTTCACCATCAACTAACAGTTTAGTTATCAGTTTATTTCTATAGCTCCAATTCACATCATGTCATCTCAGGTCACTTTCCAGTTCACCAGATCATCCAGTCAGATTGATTCAAAGTTTTATATCTAAGGAAAACCAGTTGATTGCATCGACTCATTGACTCTTCAGCAATCCCTCACACTAAGCATGCTTGTAGTGACAGTGGAGAGGAAAAACTCCCTTTGAACAGGAAGAAACCTCCAGCAGAACCAGGCTCAGTGTGAGCGGCCATCTGCTGAGGCCCACTGGGGTTCAAGGAGACAGAAGCAGACATAGAGAAAGAAGCATAGATACAAAAAGGTGCAAAAGCGGGATCACTCCAGTGGCCTAAAGTTGGAGTGAATTTCACTGGGAGTTGGAGGGAAGTTGGCTTCTATTCGGCTGGCATTTGACTAGGAAGGGCCATTTTAAATGACTGATACTGTAAATTCCTGTAAGTGTGGGCAGCAGCACAACCTACTGGGAGGGTGCTTTATTGAGCAGTGCATTGTTAAAATTTTTAAAAAGAAGAAGGTTTTAAATCCAAACAACTCAGGATAAAGCTAAACAAGATAACACACTGAAAGCCAAACAAAACTTTTAAGAAATAAACAGAATTTCTGCCTCCTGAACGATTACTTTAAACTACGGCACAATAATCAATGGAAGACTACCTCTGAATTAAAGGTTCAGGTTTGGCTGCAGTTCCCTGCTTGTTTCTGTTTTTTATTTTTTGTGTTTTCCAGTTTGCTTTGTTTTGTTCTGTGTTTTCTGCATTTAGATCATTTTTGTATCTTTAGTTTTGCTCTTCCTGGTTTTCACATTTCTTTAGTATTTTTGGTATTATTTATTCATTGGTCTACTTTTAGTTATTCTTTATCTTATCTTAAGGTCAGGCTTTCCATGGCTTCTCCAGTTCCTTCTCTTATCCTCTAGTTTTCCCCTCGGTCATTCTTTATTTGTAGTCATCAGTTGATTCCCCTTTGGCCTTATTTAAGTTCTTTCTTGTTACTCTAAGATCCTCTGGTTATTTATCTGGTTATTCTCTGCTGCCCCCTAGTGTCCTCTCCTTTCCCCTTAGCTCCTTCTAGTTACTTCTGTCCACACCTGCTTAGCTAATCAGCGCTCCCAGTGTTTCTGTCTCCATCCTGTTCAGTTCCTCATTGCTGGATCCTCGTCATTCCTTAACCCCAGATTCCACATCCTCCATCAGCGCTCTGCTCCGCCATGCTCACATCATCATGCGGAGTACTTGCCTGTCACGTTAATCAATGACAGCTGTTAACATCCACCACGTCTTCTCTGTCCGTCACCGTCAAAATACCGAGCTGAGCTATGTGTTGCTCCACTCTGGGCCGGCCAGGTCAAGATCTGTAATTGCAAACACACCAAACAGGAAAAAGAACGGCGAGAAGATCCGGTTTGTCAAATTGAACACATGCTGGATGCTGATGGGGATTTTTTTAATGTGTCATATATTCAATTGAGAGTTAATTTCTGCATGTTTTGCTCCTATAAATTTAATAATATTATAGCACATGCTCGGCTCGAGCTCCGAGGAGGTAGGAGGACGGAAGGAACAGCGGAGGCTGTAGGCTGTGCTATGCCTGGAGCGCAGCAGGCGGAGTGAAGCGGGCGGAGCGCAGCGGGCGAAGCGCAGCGGACGAAGCGTAGCAGGGCGGAGCGCAGTGGGCGAAGTGCAGCGGGCGGAGCGCAGCAAGAGGAGCGCAGCAGGAGGAGCGCAGCGGGCGAAGCGCAGCGGACGAAGCGCAGCAGGGCGGAGCGCAGTGGGCGAAGTGCAGCAGGGCGGAGCGCAGTGGGCGAAGTGCAGCGGGCGGAGCGCAGCAAGAGGAGCGCAGCAGGAGGAGCGCAGCAGGGCGAAGCGCAGCAGGGTGGAGCTGTTCTGGACAATGCAATCTGTGTTTTTACTTCTTTGTTAAAATTTTCAAGTAATCAGCTTGGCCTCTTCTACTCTGCATTTGGGTCCACTGCAACATCCACCAAACCTCACACTGCTATGAAAATATGTCAGGAACACAGAAATCTTTGTGACAGGATAAACCTGTCCAGGTTGTTACATACACAAACATCTCCTGCACTGTTATAGGAAGCACATCTCTGACTCCTATTTCTGTTTTACTGCTTCACAGAAGAGAAAAAAAGATGCTAAGTTTCCAAAATCGATGCCATCTGAAGCAGTCGTGCAGCTTTCACTTCAAAAGGAAACAGACTCCAGAAGTCTTTACCTTGAAAGAACATGGAGGAACGGAATGTTCTGGCATGAGGGAAAGTCTAGTAGGCGTCGCCACCGAGTGCCAATCGGATATGAAACGCAGAAGTAAAGTCAGGAGCTCAGAGGAGGAAAAACAACTCCTGCATATCTACTAAAGCTCTGATCGACGATTTCTAAAGGAGATAAAGTTTATCAAGCTTGTGACAATTTTCAACTCAAATTAAATTAAATTTAAATACAAGTATCATAATTTTATTTATCTACTTATGATTAGAAGTAGTAGCATTATAAAATATTCATTAGAGCTAAATTTAAAGTTAACACATAATAGAGCCAGCTTTACATATTTTATAAAAACTGTCCTTTAAAACCAAGCAGCTCAGATTTAATGCAGGGAAGCACCAGGCTCCATGCAGATGAACCACCGGAACATTCAGGGTCATCAGCTGATGACCTCCTGCTCTTTGCATAAGCAATACCTCCATCTTGGGTTATTGAGCTGCTTCTGGATCTGGGAATTAAGAAGAACAGACATGGAGCTCGGAGCAGAATAGGATCTCTACATTAGAAAGACAGCCAGGCCAGAAATGTAATTTCATTGCAAAGTTGTGTTTTACAACAGATGAGAAAATGGCTTTATGTGATGAAGTGCTACACACAGACAAGCAATCTGGAAAGTGATGTTTTGGAATAAACCTATGTGAGGTATAGGGAAGTTATCCAATCAGAGAAATGTAATGCAGAGTTCTGCAGACTCAGAGAAAGGTGCTAAATATAAAAATATGCAACAAGAACAATTTGAAACTGTAAGCGACTATCATCCAAAAAATAGTCACTGAGAGGAGAGCAGGGATCTGTTCGACGCGCTGAATCCAAGGAGGAAACATAAAGCTTTTCTGCAGTTAGGGATGTTTATTGTACTCCTTTTCTGTGAGGCATTGTACAACAGGTCGATTTGCAGACTTATTTGCTTACAACTTGCGGTCAACAGAAATATTGGCACCCTGTCTTAGCCTCTCTCTGAATCAAACAAACAAAAACAGCCTCAGAGCAGATCCAGGTGATATTAATTAGACAATCACTCAAACACATGCCAACACCCACTTATAGCTCCACCCACACATGCCCATACATACCTTTAACACATGCAGCCTATCCTTAGAGACATTACCAAAATGAATCCTTGCCTCTACATTCCGGCCCCTAATTATTATGATATAATAATTACTAAATAATAAGAGAAACATAGTATAATCTCACACAAAAAAAACATGTATAGAAGCTGTGTTTTCAGATCAGCAGTTTGAACAGAGAATCTGGTAGAAAATGGTCTGTGCCACAGGTTCTATGTTCAAAGTGAAGTAGTATCAACAACAGAAGAACAGCAAATCATAACAAATAATCCATCAAGTATCCTCGGCTTCCTGAAGCAGGCAAATCTTTGTGACAGGTCTGTCCAAACAGCTTGTCTTGGTCCTGATCTTGACTTGTCGAACGAGTCATTTTCTGTCTTTATAGGCTTCAACAACTCTCCCCATAATCCAAGAATTTCGGGGTGCAGAGTCATCTACGATGAGCACGATGTCTCCAGGAGCAAAGTTGCGCTTGATTTTGTTCCATTTCTGACGCTCCTGAAGCAGTGGTAAGTATTCTCTTGTCCATCTTTTCCAAAACAAATCAGAGATGTACTGTACTTGTTTCCATCTACGTACAGCATACGAATCTTCCTTCCGGAAAACACCAGGTGGGAAAGATGGTTGACCTTTGAGGAGGAGTAGATGATTAGGAGTCAGAGCCTCCAAATCATTTGGATCTGTGGATGCTTTTGTTATTGGTCTGCTATTGAGAATAGCTTCAACTTCACAAAGCACAGTGTGGAGGCTGTCATCATCCAGAGTTTGAACTCTTAAAGTAGAGTTGAGGACCTTTCGGATTGAACGGATTAACCTCTCCCAGACTCCCCCATGATGGGAACCACTAGGAGGATTAAACTTCCACTTTATTCCTTTCTGTGATAGTTCATCATGAATCTGAGCTTGATTCCAATGCTCCAGAGATCTTCTCAATTCTCGATCGGTGCCAACAAAGTTGGTTCCATTGTCTGAGCAAAGCTCTTTGACTTGGCCTCTTCTAGCTATAAAGCGACGTAGTACATTCATAAAGGAATCTGTCTCCAGTGATGCAGCTACCTCAATATGCACAGCTCTCAGAGCTAAGCAGGTGAATATAACTCCATATCTTTTGACTTTGGATCTTCCACGTCTCACTTCAAATGGACCAAAACAATCCACTCCCACTGAGGTGAATGGTGGTTCATCTGGAGAAATCCTGCTGAGTGGCAAGTCTGCCATCTGTTGGCTTGCTGGGACTGCCAAAACCCGTCGGCATATAACACATTTGGCCAAGATTCTTCTTATGGCTCCACTGGCTCCAGTAATTCTGGCGTAGCCTTGCCAACATGTGGGTCCTGTCCCCATGGCCGACTTCTTTGTGCACTTGTCTAAGGATGAGGTCAGAAACATGCAGATCATTGGCCAAAATCACTGGATGCTTTGACTCTTCAGGCATTGCTGACTTACTGAGCCTTCCGCCAACTCTCAAAATACCATTATCAAGAAATGGATTTAATTTGTATATGTGGCTTGTCTGTTTCACATTCTGATTCTTTAAGAGACTGGAAAACTCATCAGGAAATCTTTTCCGTTGGCACAGTCCAATGATCTCTAGCTCCGCCTCTTTCAGGTCCTCCACAGAGAGAAAAACGGTGAACAAATCCTTGACACGCTCTTTTTTTAGAACAGTCTTCTGTTCATTCTCATCCATTTTTGAGTGTGACAACAGCCCCTTGACTTCCTTCCTTTTTTTCCAGAGACTTAAAAGTCTGCTTTTGAATCTTAAGACCCAAGCAATCACTCTCTTTAACCGGTTCCATTAAGATGTACGGTCAATCAATTGAGACAGTGGGTCTTCTTCGTCTTGGGCTGCAACAACATTTGTCAACACGCTAATTTTGACTTCAGGATCATCTTGTTCTTGTTCCTTTAAGCTGTATGGAATTGTAGGCCACTGCTCCTCTGCTAGCAGAGATTGTGGGCCACACATCCATTGTTCATTCTTGAGGAAAGTCTTTACTCCAAGTCCTCTTGAAGCAATATCTGCTGGATTGGACAGAGTGCTTACATATCTCCATTGAGTTGCCTCAAATGCTTTAAGTATCTCTCCAACCCTGTTGGCCACAAATGTTCTGAATCTGGATGTTTCATTTGTGATGTACTTCAGCACAGAAGTGCTGTCGGTCCAAAAGACAGAGTCGAGTAGTGGCATCCGCAGCTCCTTTCTCCAGAATCTGTCCATACGTGCTGCTACCACCGCTGCCGTCAGCTCCAGTCTAGGAATGGTAATTGGCTTTAATGGAGCCACTCTGGCCTTTCCCATGATGAGATTGCTGCATTGTTTTCCATCAGTGCTGCACAGCAAGAGGTAAGTAGCTGTTCCATAACCCACCTCACTTGCATCTGCAAAATGATGCAGTTGGGCAGAAGACACAGAACCAAAATCCACTGGCTTAAAACATCTGCTGACTTTGAGGTCCTCAAGTAGATGAAGCTCATCTATCCAGTTGGTCCACTCCTTCGCAATTGGTGTGGGTATAACTTCATCCCACCCAAGACCTTTCTTACACAGATCCTGCAAGATTAGTTTGGCTTTTAGAACCACTGGCACAAGTACTCCAATTGGATCGTATATTGAACTGACCACAGACAAAAGTCCTCTACGGGTCAAAGGCCGATCTTGGATTGAGATTTTGAATCTGAATGCATCTGATTGCACGCACCATTCTACACCCAGTACTCTTTCAACAGGAAGTAGGCCATGGTCCAAATCCATGTCCTTTATGTCCTCTGCCCTGTTCTCTTCAGGGATTGCACCCAATACAGTTCGACTGTTACTCATCCACTTCTTTAGGTTGAATCCTCCTCTGGCACAAATGGCCTGAAGGTTGTGATAGAGTGCAATAGCCTCAGATTCAGAGGGAACTGAAACAAGACAGTCGTCCACATAGAAGCTGTGCATTATGGTATCCACCACCTGCTCACTGAAGGAGTTTCTGTTATCCTCTGCACATTTTTGCAGAGCAAAATTTGCACAGCTTGGTGATGAGGTTGCACCAAAAACATGGACACGCATCCTGTACTCCACCATGGGTTGAGAGACGTCCCCTCTTGGCCACCAGAGAAACCTTAGCATGTCACATTCCTCAGCTGATACATGCACCTGGTGGTACATAGCCTCAATATCTGCTATCAGCACGATGGGTTCTTTCCTGAATCTGGTTATGATGCCAATCAATGAGTTGGTAAGATCAGGTCCTTGTAGCAGCTGTGCATTGAGTGATGTACCTTGGAATGATGCAGCATAATCAAACACCACTCTAATCTTCTTCTTCTGTGGGTGATATACCCCATGATGTGGGATGTACCAAACTTTGCCACTGTTGCAAATCAGATTTTTTGCAGGCACCTTTTCAGCATAACCACAGGAAATGATGTTATGCATATAGGTCGTATAATCCTTGTGAAATATGGCATCTTTTTGGAACCTTCTTTTGAGATTCAAAGCACGTTGTTCTGCTAGCTTTCGGTTATTAGGCATGTATACATTCCTGTTCTTTAATGGCAAACCAATTGTGTAGTGACCATCCACCAGCTCAACAGTGCCTTTCACCATTTCCATAAACTGGCAATCTTCTCTTGATGGACCCAGTTGTTCTTCATGGCTGCATTCAGGAAAGTCTAGCTGGAACTGTTGTTTCCACAATTCATCCAATTTCACTACAGAGATACGGTTAGTAGTGATGCTGGGTTGATTGCAGTCAGCTTCCCCAAATACTGGTCCATTAACAGTCCATCCTAAAAATGTCTGAACAGCATATGGCCCTCCATTCTCACTTGGAATCACTTTTATTGGTTCCAGTGCTCTGGGTGCATTTAAGCCAATCAAAAGCTCAACATCTGCTTCAATTTCAGGTAGATGTACCCCTCTCAGATATGGCCACCTGAGCAGATCCCGCTCCAGTGGTATATTACTCCTGCACCCAGGCATTTTCTTTTGTGTAAAAACATCTGGCAAGTCACAATAGAGGTCACTTTCCAAGCCAGCAACTTCCAGACCAGATACAATATAGCTTCCTACAAGCTTTTCCTGGCCCATAGTGCGTAGAAGAATTTTAGTTCCTCTTCCAGAAACATTTAACTTGTTCATCAGACTTGATGTACAGAATGAACCAGAACTGCCTTGGTCCAAAAAGGCATATGTTTCCACAATTTTTTGGCCCTTTTTAGATTTCACCTTGACTGACACTATGGAGAGTTTGCAGTCTTGGTCACCGGCCCCAGTAAGACCACTACTTTGCACTGCCACCAGAGAACCACCCACAGCTGCGTCTTGCTTTGGCAGACCTTCATGACCTTCAACTTGATCCTTATTCTTTGAGTGAATATGAAGCATGCTAGGGTGTTTAGCTCCACATGTTTTACATGTCAGTCTCCTCTTGCAGTCTTTACTTATGTGCCCTATGCACAGACAGCCAAAGCAGACCCCATGCTCTCTGAGAAAAGTGATTTTCTCTTTATGTGTTCTTTTTTCCAATAGAGAACACAACTCCAATGCATGTTCACTCTTGCAGTAAAGGCAGGTCTTTTTGTCAGTTTGGACTTTCTCTTTTTTTACTTGACTCTTTCCATCAATCGCTGCTACAGTAGTGGCAAAACTACTTTTTTTTTTTCGTGTTCGACATTGGTAGTTATCTTTACTACCATCTCTTTGCATGATCTTTACAGTGTCCTGTATGTTGCCAAATACAGGGTCTGTCACAATCTTTACCTGACGTTCAATGAAGTTCACAATGTCAGAAAAATTAGCTCTTCGCTGTCTGGTTTCTTGAATATCACAAGCTACTGACCTCCATTTGTCTCTTAGCTTGTATGGCAACTTCTTGATCACCATCAGCATGTTAGAAGGCATGTTAAGCTCAGACATGTACTCTATGCCATCCATTGCATTACAGCATCCTCTTAAAAAGAGACCATATGCTTGAAGAGATTTAACATCCTCTGCTTTAACCACAGGCCAAGAGAACGCTTTGTCCAAATATGCAGATGCAATCTTTTGTTCATTCCCAAAATGTTGTTCCAACAATGCCTTTGCCTTCAGATATCCTCTTTCTGGAGGCATTTGTTGACAGCTTCGAACAAGCTCTCGTGGTTCTCCACTTGTGTACTGAGCCAGAAAGTGCAAACAGTCTTCACTGTCTTCTGTTCGCCTTTCTACATTGTGCTCAAAGGCTCTCATAAAAGCATGATAGTGAATTGGATCTCCATCAAACACCTGGATATCTCGTTTTGGCAAATGAGAAATGTTATGTTGTTGTGTGAGTAAAGCAGAGATTTCATTTTGCCTTGCCATTATAGATAGAAAATTGTTACCATCAGCATTGACCGGCAGCTGGGTATGTGACGTGACACTTAACTGAGAATTTAAAATGTTATTTGACACATTAGGTCCCATCAGGTGTCCAGTTTGACTCTGCTGGGGTATTTGAGATCCAACATCAGGAATAAGTTTTCTTCCACTTGACTTTGTCAGATGAGGCTTGAGTGTGGTATGAGCGTCATACCCTCCTTGGCCACCAGGCACAAATGAATTAGCTTCAACATTAAGAGCAGCACAAGCCCCTTTGGCCACATAGGATTCTATGCCACTTGATTTTATACTTTTGCTGCCTTTCACACTGCTTCCTGAGACTCTTAGAACCTCCATCTTAGCTTGAGCAGCAGCTATTTCCATCTCAAGCGCAAATCTTTCTTTCTTTTTCTTGATTTCCTCTTCTTGGTGGTCCAGCTCTTGCTTTTGTTTGAGTAATTTCTGTCTAGTAAGAAGAGCAGCTATTTCAGCTTCTGCTTTGATGTGAGAAGATGAAACAGAAGAGGTTGAAGTTCTTGAGGTTCCACTTTTTGATCCATGTCTTCTGCTTCCAACATTTGAGATGCTGTCATTTGGTTGAATTTCATCCTGTTGCATGTCTATTCTTTCAGGAAAACCTTCCTGTCCTGTGTCTAAGGACACTTTAGCATCAAGCTGAGGCTCGTGTAGTGACAAACATGGTGGCTCTTCACATTCTTTGTTTTGTTTACCAACCACAGAATCCTTTGTTGCACGTCTTAAGGATGGTGCATTTGTTTCAGAGATCCATTGTTTTACATCCTCAATAAATCCCTTGTTATATTTATTGATACTTTCAAACCACACCTTTTGCTTGTCCTTTTCTTCCTGAGGAATTATTTCCATCAGTGACTCATGCAGAGAAATTGTCTCCTCATGCAAATGCATCAACTTGTCCAACTCAGTTTCCACCTGACAAACATCATCATTCCTCTCTATGAGCTCCTTTAAAGCAGTGATGAGGCCTTTTATTTTATTCACTTTTGCTTTGCGTTCTTTCTGCACTGTTTCCATTTTCCATATCAAGGCCTTTTCAGTAGGAAAAGTTTTCCTTTTAACAACTTCATTGCAATGAGTGTCATTTACTTGTGAACCAGCCTTTGATCCACTCATATTGATGCCCAACAAATAATGCAACACAGAATTTCAGAAAGCAGGTTTCAGTCCACAAGTCAAACAGGGTTGCGTTTTTTGGCATAAATCTGCATCCATACATGAACAATCCAATATTGCATGTCCACACTTTGATTCAGGCTTAAGCATCAGCAGTAACAGCATCAAACATCCAAATCCAACTTTCTCTTGATATGCACAAATGAGTGATCCACAGTTTCCACAAGTTAATTCAGTCTTGAGTAATATAGCTGAATGATATAACCAACAGCCACAGCATCTATGCATCCAAATACGCAGTGGTAACCAGCATCAACTGTGTCCAAAACAGATATGATCTTCACAGTATGAATAAACTGAATCCAACATACCACAGGTTGTGCTGTGCTCCGTCTTTTCATTCACATTTACTCACAGTTTGCGTCCAAAAAGGCTGAGTGGTCCATTGTCTTACGTGCACAGTTCAATCAAAGTGTTGGATCTTTTGCCATTTCTGTTGACAATGTAGGCGACTATCATCCAAAAAATAGTCACTGAGAGGAGAGCAGGGATCTGTTCGACACGCTGAATCCAAGGAGGAAACATAAAGCTTTTCTGCAGTTAGGGATGTTTATTGTACTCCTTTTCTGTGAGGCATTTTACAACAGGTCGATTTGCAGACTTGCGGTCAACAGAAATATTGGCACCCTGTCTTAGCCTCTCTCTGAATCAAACAAACAATAACAGCCTCAGAGCAGATCCAGGTGATATTAATTAGACAATCACTCAAACACATGCCAACACCCACTTATAGCTCCACCCACACATGCCCATACATACCTTTAACACATGCAGCCTACCCTTAGAGACATTACCAAAATGAATCCTTGCCTCTACAGAAACTATATTTAAATGTATTTAAACATGTTGAGATGCTATTTATAATGAGCCTGTCACCATCACGGCCCGTACCATCAGCTCATTTGCTCAACCAGACATACATATTCACCCTCAATATTTCCTTCCCTGAACCCACTAACCATACTCAGCTACAGTGCGTTAAAGGTTAAGAAAATTAATACATAAAAATCCTTTTTGTTTTATCATTCTGTTCACGATCTGTGTTGAAATGGGATCCTGAGCCCTTCAGGTTATCCTGAGCTATTTCTATAGTTCTGCTGCTATATGCTTAGACTGCTGGACTGGAACGCTGCGTTTCCACCCGTGGTTCTGGCTCATTTTCAATAGAGAAACTGCCTGCTTTGTAATTCTTGAAGTAGACCCAACTGTTGGCTAAACAGCTAAACTGGTGTCGTCCATCTACCTCTATCCATTTTATTGTGCCAATGGACCAGTGGGCTGGTCTGGATGTACATTTCGGGGCGTGACAAAAGTACAGGCCATAACCAAATAAGGCAACATCCCTGAGTTTACGTCAACTCAGTGCCTCGTTCGAATTCACCCGCTTTATGGTGGAAGAATTGTGAGATTCGCAGAGAAAGGAGGAGTTGATGGGGTTTGAACTTCTCTGTACGTCCATTTTACCCACTGAACTATCGTTATTCATCTATGACAATGGAAACTCAGTTTTGCATGACCCCTTTAAAGCTTACATGCCCGATGTTAGAACTCTAGGTTTAAGATATGCCATGTGTCACGGCTTTCTAATTCTATTCAGTTTATTTCTATAGCTCCAATTCACATCATGCCATCTCAGGTCACTTTCCAGTTCACCAGATCATCCAGTCAGATTGATTCAAAGTTTTCTATCTAATGAAAACCTGCTGATTGCATCGACTAAGCTGACTGCTAAGGCATAAGCCGATACACGAATAGTATAAGCCGATTCTCAACTGGCATAAGCCCCTTCCAAAATAGCATAAGCCATTTCCCAAATAGCATGAGCCAATTCTCAACTGAGATAAGCCCCTTCCCAAATAGCATAAGCCATTTCCCAAATAGCATAAGCCATTTCCCAAATAGCATAAGCCATTTCCCAAATAGCATAAGCCATTTCCCAAATACCATAAGCCATTTCCCAAATACCATAAGCCGATTCCCAAATAGCATAAGCCATTTCCCAAATAGCATAAGCCGATTCCCAAATAGCATAAGCCCCTTCCCAAATAGCATAAGCCATTTCCCAAATAGCATAAGCCATTTCCCAAATAGCATAAGCCCCTTCCCAAATAGCATAAGCCATTTCCCAAATAGCATAAGCCGATTCGCAAATAGCATAAGCCATTTCCCAAATAGCATAAGCCGATTCTCAACTGGCATAAGCCCCTTCCCAAATAGCATAAGCCATTTCCCAAATAGCATAAGCCAATTCCCAAATAGCATAAGCCCCTTCCCAAATAGCATAAGCCCCTTCCCAAATAGCATAAGCCATTTCCCAAATAGCATTAGCCGATTCCCAAATAGCATAAGCCGATTCTCAACTGGCATAAGCCCCTTCCCAAATAGCATAAGCCATTTCCCAAATAGCATAAGCTGATTCTCAACTGGCATAAGCCCCTTCCCAAATAGCATAAGCCCCTTCCCAAATAGCATAAGCCATTTCCCAAATAGCATAAGCCCCTTCCCAAATAGCATAAGCCGATTCCCAAATAGCATAAGCCGATTCTCAACTGGCATAAGCCCCTTCCCAAATAGCATAAGCCCCTTCCCAAATAGCATAAGCCATTTCCCAAATAGCATAAGCCGATTCCCAAATAGCATAAGCCATTTCCCAAATAGCATAAGCCGATTCTCAACTGGCATAAGCCCCTTCCCAAATAGCATAAGCCCCTTCCCAAATAGCATAAGCCATTTCCCAAATAGCATAAGCCGATTCCCAAATAGCATAAGCCATTTCCCAAATAGCATAAGCCGATTCTCAACTGGCATAAGCCCCTTCCCAAATAGCATAAGCCATTTCCCAAATAGCATAAGCCAATTCCCAAATAGCATAAGCCCCTTCCCAAATAGCATAAGCCCCTTCCCAAATAGCATAAGCCATTTCCCAAATAGCATTAGCCGATTCCCAAATAGCATAAGCCGATTCTCAACTGGCATAAGCCCCTTCCCAAATAGCATAAGCCATTTCCCAAATAGCATAAGCTGATTCTCAACTGGCATAAGCCCCTTCCCAAATAGCAAAAGCCCCTTCCCAAATAGCATAAGCCATTTCCCAAATAGCATAAGCCCCTTCCCAAATAGCATAAGCCGATTCCCAAATAGCATAAGCCGATTCTCAACTGGCATAAGCCCCTTCCCAAATAGCATAAGCCCCTTCCCAAATAGCATAAGCCATTTCCCAAATAGCATAAGCCGATTCCCAAATAGCATAAGCCATTTCCCAAATAGCATAAGCCGATTCCCAAATAGCATAAGTCAACTCCCAAATAGCATAAGCCCCTTCCCAAATAGCATAAGCCATTTCACAAAAGCATAAGCCATTTCCCAAATAGCATAAGCCCCTTCCCAAATAGCATAAGCCATTTCCCAAATAGCATACGCCGATTCTCAACTGGCATAAGCCCCTTCCCAAATAGCATAAGCCATTTCCCAAATAGCATAAGCCATTTCCCAAATAGCATAAGCCGATTCTCAACTGGCATAAGCCCCTTCCCAAATTTCAATTCAATTCAGTTTATTTATATAGCGCCAAATTCACAACACATGTCATCTCAAGGCACTTTACAGTTCAACCAGATCATACAGTCAAATTGATACAAAGTTTTCTATCTAAGGAAAACCAGTTGATTGCATTGACTCATTGACTCAAATACAATCCCCCACACTAAGCATGCTTGTAGCGACAGTGGAGAGGAAAAACTCCCTTTTAACAGGAAGAAACCTCCAGCAGAACCAGGCTCAGTGTGAGCGGCCATCTGCCGAGGCCGACTGGGGTTCAAGGAGACAGAAACAGAGATACAAAAAGCAGCTGTAAAAGGCGGCCCCGTCCAGGAAACACACAGCCAGGCAGACGAGCTCCAAGGCAGCTCCCATGCCAGAGGACGAAGAGAGCACATCCACTCAGTCACGGCCAGAGAAACAGGACCACACTGGAAAACAGGCCGATCTCCAACATCTATAAACAAGGGTGTTGATGGAAGCAGCACAGCTGATGTTTCTTTCCAGGATGACGTCACAGCCAAACAGGAACAGACGAGGCAAAGCTACTCTGAGGAAAAGCAGAGAGAGCAGAAGGTTAGAGATTGAGCTAACAGATTCTGCAGAATAGGAGAACAGAGAGAGAATGAAGCAGAATGATGAAATGGGGGTCCCTATGTCCTCCAAAAGTCTAAGCCTATAGCAGCATAACTATAGAGATAGCTCAGGATAACCTGAGCCACCCTAACTATAAGCTTTATCAAAAAGGAAAGTTTTAAGCCTAGCCTTAAAAGTAGACAGGGTGTCTGCCTCACGGACTAAAACTGGTAGTTGGTTCCACAGGAGAGGAGCCTGATAACTAAAAGATCTGCCTCCCATTCTACTTTTAGAAATTCTAGGAACCACTAGTAAACCTGCAGATTGAGAGCGAAGTGCTCTGTTAGGAACATAAGGAACAATCAGATCTCTGATATAAGATGGTGCTTGGCCATTTAAGGCTTTATATGTGAGAAGGAGGATTTTAAATTCTATTCTTGATTTAACAGGAAGCCAATGAAGAGAAGCCAGGATAGGCGAGATATGATCTCTCTTTTTAATTTTCATCAGAACCCTGGCTGCAGCATTTTGGATCAGCTGAAGGCTTTTAACTACAGTTTGTGGACTTCCTGATAGTAAAGAATTACAATAGTCCAGCCTTGAAGTAACAAATGCATGGACTAGTTTCTCAGCATCACCCCTGGACAGGATATTTCTAATTTTTGCAATGTTCCTCAGATGAAAGAAGGAAATTCTAGAAACCTCTTTGATATGGGATTTAAATGACAGGTCCTGATCAAAAATAACACCAAGATTTTTTACTTTATTATCTGAAATCAGTTTAATCCCATCCAAATGAAGTGACTGGCTAATCAGTTTCTTTTTCAGAGACTCTGGTCCAAAGACTATAACTTCTGTTTTATCTGCATTCAGAAGCAGAAAGTTAAGAGTCATCCAGGTTTTTATGTCTTCAAGACATGCCTGTAATCTATGTAATGGGTTAGCTTCATCTGGATTTATAGACAGATATAGCTGGGTATCATCAGCATAACAGTGGAAATTAATCCCATGCTGTCTAATAATTCTACCAATTGGGAGCATGTATAAAGTAAAGAGAATTGGTCCTAGCACTGATCCCTGTGGTACTCCACAGGTAACCTTTGAGCGTGTTGAAGATCTATCATTAACATGAACAAACTGAATTCGATCAGATAGATAAGATTTAAACCAGTCTAGTGCTGTTCCTTTAATTCCAACAAAATATTCAAGTCTTTCTAAAAGAATATTATGGTCAACTGTATCAAATGCAGCACTAAGATCCAACAGGACGAGCACAGATACAAGTCCATTATCTGAGGCCATGAGAATATCATTAGTGACTTTCACCAGAGCTGTTTCAGTGCTATGATGAGCTCTAAAGCCAGACTGAAACTCTTCAAAAAGTTCATTATGGTGTAGGTGATCGCAAACTTGTTTGGCAACTACTTTCTCAAGAATTTTGGATAAGAAAGGAAGATTGGATATAGGTCTATAATTGACCAAGTCATCTGGGTCAAGAGACGGTTTCTTAAGCAGAGGTTTAATTACAGCAACCTTAAAAGCTTTAGGTACATATCCCTGTAACAGAGATAGATTAATCACATCTAAAATGGAGGAGGAGATCAAAGGGAATACCTCCTTAAATAACCTGGTTGGAACTGGATCTAACATACAAGTTGAAGGCTTAGATGAAGACAATAAGAGAGTTCAACTGGATCAAAGCAGTCTAAACCCGGTTCAGATTCCATGACTACCTCAGGTACAATCGCGGATAGAGGAGTGCTTATGATCTTATTTTTAATAAGATCAATCTTATTTATAAAGAATCCCATAAAATCATTGCTGCTAAGAGCAGGTGGAATGGACGGTTCAACAGAGCTATGGCTCTGGGTGAGTTTGGCAACTGTATTAAAAAGAAATCTAGGATTATTCTTATTCTCCTCTATTAATGAGGAGAAGTATGCTGCTCTTGCTTTACAAAGGGTCCTCTTATACAGCAGTAAACCATTTTTCCAGACTAGGAAGGACTCTCGCAGGCCTGTGGAGCGATATTTTCTCTCCAGTTTCCTAGCATTTTGCAAATAGCAAATAGCATAAGCCATTTCCCAAATAGCATAAGCCCCTTCCCAAATAGCATAAGCCGATTCTCAACTGGCATAAGCCCCTTCCCAAATAGCATAAGCCCCTTCCCAAATAGCATAAGCCATTTCCCAAATAGCATAAGCCGATTCCCAAATAGCATAAGTCATTTCCCAAATAGCAGAAGCCGATTCCCAAATAGCATAAGCCATTTCCCAAATAGCATAAGCCGATTCCCAAATAGCATAAGTCAACTCCCAAATAGCATAAGCCCCTTCCCAAATAGCATAAGCCATTTCACAAATAGCATAAGCCATTTCCCAAATAGCATAAGCCATTTCCCAAATAGCATAAGCCATTTCCCAAATAGCATAAGCCGATTCCCAAATAGCATAAGCCGATTCCCAACTGGCACAAGCTGATTCCCAAATAGCATAAGCCGATTCCAAAATAGCATAAGCCGATTCCAAAATAGCAGAAGCCGATTCCCAAATAGCATAAGCCGATTCCCAAATAGCAGAAGCCAATTCCCAAAGAGCATAGGTCTAGTCTTATTTAGCGTGTGCCATATGCCACCTTTGGCTCTAGGTGCTGCTGCAGGTTGCACCCCCACTTCTTACAGAGCCACCCATTTCTAGGATTGACAGATGAGAAGTACTACCCTCACAGGTTTTGGCCTGTTGATATTTTAGAAACACAAAGTTGCTGCAGATGTAGAAACATCCCTGAAACATTTCATAATATATATAAACCATCTCCTGTTATATCATGTAAAGTTGTGCTATGTCCACAAGGCTGAAAGAAACTGAGTGGGTGGACATCTGGGGATGCTTCTATGCTTATGTGTCTTAGCTGTTCATATATTGACCAGGAGGTTTGACCTCTTGCAGCTGCTGTAGATGAGACTTGCTGGGATATGTTTTCTTTGTTTAGGAGAGTAAGGCAACCAGTAAGCAGCTGGCTCTTTTAAAAAGCAGAGTGCTGGTAATCACTTTGTTTTGGTATTAAGCGGATCTCTCTATAACTTTACAAGGCATTCATCTTGTCTCTAAACCTACTTTAATTTGTAGGTTTGGAAGGAGTCGGTCCCTGTTTCCACTGGGAACGGGAGAAGAGGAGGGTACAGACAAAATAAAGTGTAAAAATCATCCAAAAACAGAAAGGTACATCCAAAAAACTGAACACACTTGCACATACAGGCAAGTTACAGAGGCCAGCTGATGTGCTAGCTGTTGCTTTAACAGGGGTGGGGGGCAAACCCCTCACAGCGAGGTCAAGATTTAAGGAAATAAAGAACATATAAAAAAAAAAAACTAAGCTGGAAAATAATGTCTTTAGCCAGGAGAGTTAAACACAGGGGGAAGTATGTGGATATGGTCAAAAACAAAAAAAGGAGACTGTAGGGAGGCTCATGTGCAACACAAGAACCAATTACTGCTGCTGAGGAACCTAAAAAAGCTCCTTATTAGAAGGACCAAATGTTGTCAAAACAGGAGAAATATAAAAACATTACGTTTTCCAGGAGTATTCAAAGTTATAGAGGTTTCCTACAGACTTAGACTTAGACAAACATTATTGTCATTTTGTATCTGTTTGTATCTGCTGTATCTAGTGTTTGTCACAACGCGCTATTATCCAAGTCATCTTGAAAACATTCTTCTTCCAAATGTTGGCTACATATTACGGGTTTTTTCTCTGGCCAGAAGTTCGATGGCAAATCCTCCCTCTTCAAGTTGGCGATCCAACGACCAACCCGTCCGTGGAGGATCAGGAATCAGAAAGGTGGAATAACTCTTTTTTTCACTTTTACCCGATGTATTCCAGCATCCAGCTGCCATGCACGTGGGCATTGTCAGTTTCACTATAGCTCTGGTGAATTTCAATGGTGAAGTCCTCTGGAAATCTTCAATAATTGTTGTTGATTGCAGATGTGTCTAGTAGTTCCCATTGATTTAGCTTGGAAAGCGGGGAGAATGGCGCTAGGCTTACCGCACCGTGACGTCACTGCTGGAAGATGGCAGGAGGGAGGGGTTACTATATTTGGGCAAAAATGGCCGATCCCAGACTGAGTTATCGCAACAAAAACTATTGTTTTTGGGTTTCTGAAAAGGAGGACACTTTTTTTTTTCTGCTGGGCCGCTGACTGGACCGGACTGGGCATTCAAACCATCAGCTCAAACCCGACCCGGTGACGGTATGCTTCTCCCCGTCTGCCTTACTGTGCCTTATGCAAGCTTGAAATAGAATAAAACGGAGTGTGCCCCATCTGGCTAAAGTAGTCAGTAGGTCACATGACCTGGAAGCTATTGAACAAAAGTCCCAGCTTTTGTCTTTAAAAATAGCTTTAAAATGTATAATAGCTTAAAATAGCTTAAAAGCAAGTGTGCTTTTCATATTTTGTCTATTGGCATGATTTTATATCAGTTTCATCTTAGCTTGTCATTATGGAATTTTTTTATTTTTGCTTCTTGTTTTGTTGACGGTCCCTAAAGGCACCCCCGCGTGTTAACCAGTACAAATAGTTGTGTAGAAGTGATGGCTCATTGGAGGGAGGACACACAGGGTCGTCTGCACACTGAGGAGCAGAGAAGGGAGAAGATGAGTTTGAGTTTGTCGGCAATAGGATGTTTGAAAGAAGTTAAAACTGATCTTACTTGAATTGAAGCCCTCCTTCTCCCAGAAGGGAAGGGGACGTGGCCTGCTCGTCTGCACCTGATCCCGTCTGCTCCTCTTTCGGACTCTGAACCTGCCTGGAGCTCTAGGATGCCTGGAAGCCTGGACCCTGTTTCATCTGTCTTTTCCTTTGTGTTCTGAATCCCTGGCCAGGATCAGCTTCCTGCTAATACTACTGCACTGCAGCACAGGCCACACTCTGGGTGACGCACGCCGTGTCTGCTGTCAGTCCAGCAGCTGGATCGCACCCCCTTCATGATTGATGGACTGAACTGTTAAACCAGGTAAGTGACTCACTGAGATCCTCATCTTCTGTCAGATGATCGTGGTCAGCTACCTGTTTCTCCCACAGAGCGTCTGAGATTGCCCCGCCCCCCTTCTGCAGCATCTGATAGTCCCAGATCCAGATTTAGTTTATGTTTAATTTGAACAAAGTTTGAACTTTCATACTGGCTGTCTCACCTTGAATACTGGGTTCATCTGTCCCGTTTTATGACAGAAAAGAACATCTAATGATCTGGCCCCCAATGGCCGAACAGAATATTAAGTAAAGGAAACAGGGGAGAGGAATAAATGATGATTGCAGCAGGTGAAAGAAATAAGCAATTAGGGGAGAGGAATCAGATCATGACAGGTTCTAGAGAGAGGTTTCGACTAAGTGAGTTTAATTCAATTTCAATTCAGTTTATTTATATAGCGCCAAATTCACAACACATGTCATCTCAAGGCCCTTTCCAGTTCACCAGATCATCCAGTCAGATTGATACAAAGTTTTCTATCTAAGGAAAACCAGCTGATTGCATCGACTCATTGACTCTTCAGCAATCCCTCACACTAAACATGCTTGTAGCGACAGTGGAGAGGAAAAACTCCCTTTGAACAGGAAGAAACCTCCAGCAGAACCAGGCTCAGTGTGAGCGGCCATCTTTAGGTTGATGATATCAAGACTGGAGTGGATGGAGGACCTCCACCGCACATCCTTCATCACGTCACATCCTCCATCACCGCTCCGCTCCGCCCTGCTCCACGACAGACCGCCTGCGTAAAGCACAATCTACAGCCTCCGCTGTATTCCGACTTCCTTTCTGCTTCGCTCCAAATTCCTCGTTGCTCCAGGAGGGCATGTGTGATATTATTGTTAAGTTCATAGGAGCAAAACATGCAGAAATGAACGCTTAATTTAATATGACATTGAAAAAATCCCCAACAGCATCCAGTAGATGTTCAGTTTCTGCCCAAATATTTTCTGTTTGTTGTGAATTTTCCAAACAAGGACAATAGTTATACATACAAAATGGCTTTTTTATGAACCCTGTTTTTGTTTCTACGTCCAAACTCAGCATCTCTTCATCCATTCCTGCAATAAGAAGTTTCTTTTGAATGGATTTGATTAAACTTTTAAGCCTCTCGGTATAAAATACAAATTTCCGTGGAGATGAGAAATCTGCTTCCTGGTGTGTTGAAGTACAGTACCAATAGTTTGCATCCAATCTATTAAATAAACTGTCTTAGTTTTTTGAATATATAAGATTTATGCTCTAATTTCCAGTTACCGATTGGTCATTACTATATTTTGATTTGACAAACCAGATCTCTTCACCGTTCTTTTTCCTGTTTGGTGCGATTATTCTAAGAATAGACTGGTTGTTTTTTTCCAACCAATCTAGTTTGATAAAACTAGTTTAGTTTGCTTAAACAATGTAATGATCAAAATCTGAACAATCCAGTGGTTACAGTAGTACGATTGGTTTTAAGAAGTATTACTTTCTGCAGAGCTCTCACCTTGCTAGTGCCATCAGCTTTCGGGCATGGATATCTACTGTTGAGTTTACTGGTTCAAACCCCTCCTCAGACTTTAGAAAGTTGTGAGTCTTTCTAAAGTCTGAGTCTTTTGGCTAATGTGACTCATTTGTATAGGTTTGTCTTTGTACAAATATAGATTGGGTAAAAAGACTGCCAAATTAGAATGGTTGGTTCTAACCAAAACATTGGTTGGTAATATACCTTCCAATCGATTAAAACAAAAAATTGTGGATTTTAATAAACATGACTAACATCGTTAATTTTGCTCATCATTGCCCAATTTGCACAAACACTTTCATTGTCTGCTTGATCTTATTTCACTAAAATGACAGAAGGTTACTTTATTGTTCTCTTCTAAGACATTTTACACACAAAAGGTTTCATTATACAGACCAATCATTGACAATTTTAAAGGATCTGAAACAGAAAAAAAGAAAAACAATACAGCAAAAAATCCCAGATTATATTACTAACTGTAATTCTGCAGCTCACCAGTAGGTGGTGACATGTTCAGAGACCACTCCTCTCTGCTTCTTGGCTGCCTATCCAATGCAGGGATGGATAAAGAAGAACCACTGAACCCATTACAAACTCCACTGTCAACCAATGACTCCACAAACTGGGAAAGCCCTGATCCTTTCAAGTTTCAATTGGTAGAGCTCTAGACTTTGGCGGCAAGGATGCCAGTTTTTCCAAGTTACGTTTGTCAAAGTTTTTTTCAATATCAACAAGATAGTTGAACTTGTGGATGTGTCACATAGCGAGCTAAACCCTGGATAGAGAGTATTCAGATTGAGAAAGCCTTGAAGGCATGAGCCTTCTAAGGGTTCTATGGTGTAATGGTTAGCACTCTGGACTCTGAATCCAGTGATCTGAGTTCAAGAACCAACCTGCTGTCTTTAGCAACCTGACGGAAGCTCAAAGTTCTGGAAACAACTTTTGTGAGAGGTTGTTCATGATTGTGAGTACCTGTGGACTGTCTTTGAGTCAATGCATTTCTCTTGTTCAAGGTTCCCCTAAGCTTTTGCCCATTGACATATTCATAGAGTAGTTTACTGGCTCTCTATGTTTGTCTCAATGGATTCTGATTTCTAAAACAAACAGTAGAAGGGATTAGGAATTCTATATCTACAGTTTACTGTGGTATGTGTGAAAAATAGGTCCCTCAAAACATAACCCATAGACTTAATGTGATGAGGCCAATCATTAGCAGTGGGCTTTGGCATATTTCTGGTCTATTCCAAGCAGCAGGGTGTGGCACAACACTGCCTGTAGTGTAGTAAGGAGGATTGTCTGACCAACATATAGCTCTCTGGTTTCATAAGCAAACAGAAATGTTTTCAGCTATAGTTTTATCACAGAGTTTTTTAATGTCGACATAACTATTCAACCTACAAATAGGGCACATACCACACAAAACTGGAAATATACTTTTTCCAATACGGACCGTCCTACCTAGTTGCTGTCTTTATGTGCTTGGTGCTTCATACATTGTGGTGATCTACCAGAGACTGCATTGAAGAACCTCTTCCTTCTGAGAACTTGATGAACTCTCTCTCACCATGAGGTCCACTGCAGCTTTTTCACAGTCAGGGAGGGTTTGCTGTGCCATGACATCTGTTGTTGTTGGTCCACTGAGTTTTCTCAGGAAAGGGCAGCCACCTACTAGGAACGTTTAGAGTACTTCAGAGACCCTGCTGCTCACCCACCATAGGGACATCCAGATCTCATCCTCTAAATGGACTTGGCCACTGAACACAAATCCAAAGCTAGCATTACCTGCTTTTATGGACCATGGTATGCCCTTTTCTTAATCAGCAATCAAACTCATCCTTAGCATATCCCATTAGAATATCTATTAGGGTACTGGGAAGAGGAAGATAAGATACTCCAGACCTAAAAATGCAGAATAACTAAAGGCCACTATCAGAGCAACCTGGGCTCTCGTGACACCTGAGCAAAACCACAGACTGATCAACTCCTTGCTACACTGCAAAACTGCAGCAATCCTCACTAAAGGGGCCCCAACTAAGGATTGACAACTATACATGTTCATAAATTTCATGTTCATACAGATCCTTTCAGTGTTTTGGTCTCCCGAAATACTGACTTTGAGGATTTCATTAGTTGTCAATGATAATCGCCTAAATTGAAAGAAATAAACCCTTGAAATATCTGTCTGTGTGTAATAAATGGATATGATGTACAAGTTTCAATGTTGGATTGAGTATAAAACAAGTTGAAGACCACTCCTCTCTGCTTCTTGGCTGCCTATCCAATGCCGAGATGGAAAAAGAAGAACCACTGAACCCATTACAAACTCCACTGTCAACCAATGACTCCACAAACTGGGAAAGCCCTGATCCTTTCAAGTTTCAATTGGTAGAGCTCTAGACTGCTGCAAGGATGCCAGTTGTTCCAAGTTATGTTTGTCAAAGTATTTTTTCAATGTCAACAAGATAGTTGAACTTGTGGATGTGTCACATAGTGAGCTAAACCCTGGATAGAGAGTATTCAGATTGACAAAGCCTTGAAGGCATCAACCCTTCTAAAGGTTCTATGGTGTAATGGTTAGCACTCTGGACTCTGAATCCAGTGATCTGAGTTCAAGTCTCAGTAGAACCTAGCTGCTGTCTTTAGCGACTTCACTGAAGCTCAAAGTTAAGAAAGCTGCTTTTGTCAGAGTTTGTTTATGATTGTGAGTACCTGTGGACTGTCTTTGATTCAATAATTTTCTTTGGCATTTCTCTTGTTCAAGGTTCCCCTAAGCTTTTGCCCATTGACAGATTCATAGAGTAGTTTACTGGCTCTCTATGTTTGTCTCAATGGATTCTGATTTCTAAAACAAACAGTAGAAGGGATTAGGAATTCTATATCTACAGTTTACTGTGGTATGTGTGAGAAATAGGCCCCTCAAAGCATAACGCAAGTGATAGACTTAATGAGATGAGGCCAATCATTAGCAGTGGGCTTTGGCATATTTCTGGTCTTTTCCAAACAGCAGGGTGTGGCACAACTCTGCCTGTGTTGGGATCTGGAGCTGTACCACCTTCCTCCAGCAGAGTGCGCCGTGGGTTCCCTGGAGCTGGAGTTTTCCAGCACACCTGAGGCGCATCTTCTCATCAAGGGACCTGCCCTTTATAACCAGCTGCCAGACCTTGCTTCGACGCCGCAGTGTTGACCTAGTTTGGTTAGCGACCTGAGCCTTGAACCTGAGAATCTTTGCTGTCTCTTGAGAGATCTGATCTGATTCTAATTCTCCCTTGTTTTTGCCTCACAGGAAAACTGTCTCTACCTGAGGCTCTGGATGAGCTTAACCTGCCGAGATTGCCCTCGTGAGCCAAACCTGAAGATTCCTATGTGGATTCCCCTGCTGCTCTTGGCTAAGAGCTGGAAACTCAGATCAAGGTCTGCCTTTAAAGTCAGAAGCAAGACGCTGCAGCTGCTCTTGGACTCTGCTGAACAAACAGTCTCAGGACCCAACAGTTCCCTCTCTCTCAAAGAGAAGCCCGGACTCCATCTAGGTATACTCCTGAATTATCTAAAGACTCATAACTCCTCAGCCTGTTTTCCTAATCAAACTATAATGGTCTATCACTGGTCTCCCGATTTCCAGAGGTATGTCCACCATTTTAACCATCGTCGACCGTTTCTCCAAGTCTTGTCATTTGATCCCCCTCAGAAAACTTCCCACGGCCTTCCAGACGGCACAGCTTCTGGTGAAGCATGTTTTCCGGCTCCATGGCATCCCACAGGAAATACTCTCTGACCGCGGTCCACAGTTCATCTCCCAAGTCTGGAAGGCCTTCTGCTCTGCACTGAACTGTAAGTCGTCACTCACCTCTGGTTATCATCCACAGTCCAACGGGCAGACGGAGAGGATGAACCAACAGCTTGAGTCCACTCTCCGCTGCCTGACCTCAAACAACCCCACTGACTGGAGTCAGTACCTGACCTGGATCGAATACGCCCACAACTCTGTTCTCCTATTCTGCAGAATCTGTTAGTTCAATCTCTAACCTTCTGCTCTCTCTGCTTTTCCTCAGAGTAGCTTTGCCTCGTCTGTTCCTGTTTGGCTGTGACGTCATCCTGGAAAAAAAACATCAGCTGTGCTGCTTCTATCAACACCCTTGTTAATAGATGTTGGAGATCGGCCTGTTTTCCAGTGTGGTCCTGTTTCTCTGACCGTGACTGAGTGGATGTGCTCTCTTCGTCCTCTGGCATGGGAGCTGCCTTGGAGCTCGTCTGCCTGGCTGTGTGTTTCCTGGACGGGGCCGCCTTTTACAGCTGCTCTTTGTATCTCTGCTTCTGTCTCCTTGAACCCCAGTCGGCCTCGGCAGATGGCCGCTCACACTGAGCCTGGTTCTGCTGGAGGTTTCTTCCTGTTAAAAGGGAGTTTTTCCTCTCCACTGTCGCTACAAGCATGCTTAGTGTGGGGGATTGTATTTGAGTCAATGAGTCAATGCAATCGACTGGTTTTCCTTAGATAGAAAACTTTGTATCAATTTGACTGTATGATCTGGTTGAACTGTAAAGTGCCTTGAGATGACATGTGTTGTGAATTTGGCGCTATATAAATAAACTGAATTGAATTGAACTCACTCAAGTCAGCTTCCACCGGTTTATCCCCGTTTCAGGTTAGTCTCGGTTATCAGCCTCCACTTTTCCCTGCAGACGAGAGAGAGATCTCGGTCCGTTCAGTCAATCATCACATCCGTCGCTGTCAGAGGGTCTGGAAGGACACCATCGCCACCCTCAACCGTTCTTCTGTGTCCACAAAACGCTTCGCGGACTCCAAAAGACGTCCAGCCCCTGATTACTCCATTGGCCAAGAGGTATGGCTCTCCACGCGAGACATTCCCCTCAAGGGAATGTCTCGAAAACTGTCTCCCCGATTCATTGGTCCCTACAAGGTTGCCAAGATCATAAACCCCTCTGCCGTATGTCTACACCTTCCTCCGAGTCTCCGTATCCATCCCAGGTTCCATGTCTCCCAGATCAAGCCTGTTGTCTCTAGCCCCCTGTGCACTCCATCCGACTCCCCTCCACCCGCCCTGGACATCGATGGACATCCTTCCTTCACCGTCCGCCGGATCGTGGACTCCCTTCGGCGAGGTCGCGGTTGGCAGTACCTCATCGATTGGGAGGGCTACGGTCCAGAGGATCACACATGGGTGCCTGGCTCTTACATGAGAGCTTCCTCCCGTCGACGTCTTCTGGACCGCCAAGAGGCGGTCGTTGAGAGGGGGGTACTGTTGGGATCTGGAGCTGTACCACCTTCCTCCAGCAGAGTGCGCCGCGGGTTCCCTGGAGCTGGAGTCTTCCAGCACACCTGAGGCGCATCTTCTCATCAAGAGACCTGCCCTTTATAACCAGCTGCCAGACCTTGCTTCGAAGCCGCAGTGTTGACCTAGTTTGGTTAGCGACCTGAGCCTTGAACCTGAGAATCTTTGCTGTCTCTTGAGAGAGATCTGATTCTAATTCTCCCTTGTTTTTGCCTCACAGGAAACCTGTCTCTACCTGAGGCTCTGGATGAGCTTTACCTGCCGAGATTGCCCTCGTGAGCCAAACCTGAACATTCCTATGTGGATTCCCCTGCTGCTCTTGGCTAAGAGCTGGAAACCCAGATCAAGGTCTGCCTTTAAAGTCAGAAGCAAAACGCTGCAGCTGCTCTTGGACTCTGCTGAACAAACAGTCTCAGGACCCAACAGTTCCCTCTCTCTCAAAGAGAAGCCATCCAGGTATACTCCTGAATTATCTAAAGACTCATAACTCCTCAGCCTGTTTTCCTAATCAAACTATAATCTCTGCAGACTCCAGTGAACCTGCCCTGACCAGTTCCAGATCCAGTTCATGATCTTGTGTTTTTCTGCAAACTCAATAAACTCTGTTAAACCTTTACCCAGCCTCCGTTGTGTTCTGCATGTGGGCTAAGAACTTAAGACGCATCATGACAGCCTGTAGAGAAGTAAGGAGGATTGTCTGACCAACATATAGCTCTCTGGTTTCTTAAGCAAACAGAAATATTGTTTTCAGCTATACTTTTATCATAGAGTTTTTTAATGTCGACATAACTATTCAACCTACAAATAGGGCACGTACCACACAAAACTGGAAATATACTTTTTCCAATACGGACCGTCCTACCTAGCTGCTGTCTTTATCTGCTTGGTGCTTCATACATTGTGGTGATCTACCAGAGACTGCATTGAAGAACCTCTTCCATCTGAGAACTTGATGAACTCTCTCTCACCATGAGGTCCACTGCAGCTTTTTCACAGTCAGGGAGGGTTTGCTGTGCCATGACATCTGTTGTTGTTGGTCCACTGAGTTTTCTCAGGAAAGGGCAGTCACCTACTAGGAATGTTTAGAGTACTTCAGAGACCCTGCTGCTCACCCACCATAGGGACATCCAGATTTCATCCTCTAAATGGACTTGGCCACTGAACACAAATCCAAAGCTAGCATTACCTGCTTTTATGGACCATGGTATCCCCTTTTCTTAATCAGCCATCAAACTCACCCTTAGCATAACCCAATAGTATATCTATTAGGGTATTGGGAAGAGGAAGATCAGATACTCCAGACCTAAAAATGAAGAATAACTAAAGGCCACTATCAGAGCAACCTGGGCTCTCGTGACACCTGAGCAAAACCCCAGACTGATCAACTCCTTGCTACACTGCAAAACTGCAGCAATCCTGACTAAAGGGACCCCAACTAAGGATTGACAACTATACATGTTCATAAATTTCATGTTCATACAGATCCTTTCAGTGTTTTGGTCTCCCGAAATACTGACTTTGAGGATTTCATTAGTTGTCAATGATAATCGCCTAAATTGAAAGAAATAAACCCTTGAAATATCTGTCTGTGTGTAATGAATGGATATGATGTACAAGTTACAATGTTGGATTGAGTATAAAAGAAGTTGAAGACCACTCCTCTCTGCTTCTTGGCTGCCTATCCAATGCAGAGATGGAAAAAGAAGAACCACTGAACCCATTACAAACTCCACTGTCACCCAATGACTCCACAAACTGGGAAAGCCCTGATCCTTTCAAGTTTCAATTGGTAGAGCTCTAGACTTTGGCTGCAAGGATGCCAGTTTTTCCAAGTTACGTTTGTCAAAGTTTTTTTCAATATCACAAGATAGTTGAACTTGTGGATGTGTCACTTAGCGAGCTAAACCCTGGATAGAGAGTATTCAGATTGAGAAAGCCTTGAAGGCATGAGCCCTTCTAAGGGTTCTATGGTGTAATGGTTAGCACTCTGGACTCTGAATCCAGTGATCTGAGTTCAAGTCTCAGTAGAACCTAGCTGCTGTCTTTCGTGGCTTGACTGAAGCTCAAAGTTCTGAAAGCAGCTTTTGTGAGAGGTTGTTTATGACTGTGGACTGTCTTTGAGTCGATGCCTTTCTTTAGAAGATTCTTTGGCATTTCTCTTGTTCAAGGTTCCCCTAAGCATTTGCCCGTTGACAGATTCATAGGCTCTGTTCGAAAACCTAGGACGCGTCCTCCAAGGACGCGGTCTACCTAGACTGGATCCTTCGAAGACCGTGAAAATAAGGAGACCGGAAGTGTTCCGCCTATAAATTCGACCGGTGTAGCCTCCATCTGCTGCCTCCGCCCCTCATTCGGAGTAAGGTTCTTTGCTTAGCAACCGTGACAGCTCCCGCACAGGGCAAGAAAAATAATGGATGCGGAACGACTAACCATTGTTTTGTTGGGCAATCTAATTTTTGAAGAGCTCCAGCAGCAGTACCCTCGCCTAAGATATTACAGATATCTGATGCTGATGAATAATCGTATTCAGGTAAAGTAAATGTCATCATTGTTTTTATTTGTGTAACTACAGAAAGACATGCAGTGTAATGGCAAGTGAAATAATCAAATATTACATGTAAAAATGCTGCTGCATCAAATGCCTTTTATTACTTTTGTCAAGATAAATGTAACTTTAAATAAAGTCATTTAAAATAACCGGGCCCTAAATTTAATGGGACACCTGTCCCTGGTTCTGCACACCTCATGTAAATGGAAAGCTGATTAACAATCAGTCCTCTAAATAGACTGAAAGGAAACATGCAGAAAAGGCAGGGCTCTGGACCTCAGTGCTATAAGTTAAAGAACCCTTATTTAGAATTCCTTTTTTGTTGGTAGAATGAAATACAATTTAAACTAAAATCCCTTTATTATCCCACAATGAGGAAATTCTGGTGTTTAGAGTAGCAAGGAGATTATGGAAAAAATGGTTACACAAATGTGGACCTTAGTAAAGTGTATTTGAATAACATAATAGTGAAGAGTTTGAAAAGAAGTACATTTTATTGTTCTCACACATTCAAAATAATGTAAAACACATTGTTAGACTACTTTCTTCTGTTTTCTCGTCTATAGACTAGATCACAGTACTGCAGGATAAACCTCAGTGTCCCTGTCCTCAACCGCTTCTTTGATGATGAGGACACCAGACTGATTTCAGACTGAGCAGGGAGTCTTTGGGAGTCCTTTTAAATCTCCTGAAACAAGATTGGCGACATGGATGGGGAGCCACTATTGAAACATTGGTGTTCCTTTTCTGGCTGGCAAATGGTGCATCCTACAGGTTGGTGTCAGCTTCGTTTGGAATTCCACATACCAGTGTCCATGACATCATTCATCAGGTCACAAAGGATGTAGTGGCCATCCTTTCCTTTATCTACCTCCCCAAATCTGCACAGGATATTGATGATGGTTCTCTTGGGTTTGCACAGCTGGCACGCCACAGAGCTTTTTCCAAAGCAGTGGGTGCAATAGATGGCTGCCATATCCGCATAAAGTGTCCAGGCGGCGTTGATGGTTAGTGCTTTAGGAATAGGAAACTGTTCCCATCCATCATCATGCAAGCTGTTTGTGATCATCAGGGCCGTTTCCTAGACACACTTTTGTGAAAGATTGTTTATGATTGTGAGTACCTGTGGACTGTCTTTGAGTCGATGCATTTCTCTTGTTCAAGGTTCCCCTAAGCTTTTGCCCATTGACAGATTCATAGAGTAGTTTACTGGCTCTCTATGATTGTCTCAATGGATTCTGATTTCTAAAACAAACAGTAGAAGGGATTAGGAATTCTATATCTACAGTTTACTGTGGTATGTGTGAGAAATAGTTCCCTCAAAACATAACCCATGTGATAGACTTAATGCGATGAGGCCAATCATTAGCAGTGGGCTTTGGCATATTTCTGGTCTTTTCCAAGCAGCAGGGTGTGGCACAACACTGCCTGTAGTGTAGTGAGGAGGATTGTCTGACCAACATATAGCTCTCTGGTTTCATATAAAAAACAGAAATATTGTTTTCAGCTATAGTTTTATCATAGAGTTTTTTAATGGTGACATAACTATTCGACCTACAAATAGGGCACATACCACACAAAACACGAAATATACTTTTTCCAATACGAACCGTCCTACCTAGCTGCTGTCTTTATCTGCTTGGTGCTTCATACATTGTGGTGATCTACCAGAGACTGCATTGAAGAACCTCTTCCATATAAGAACTTGATGAACTCTCTCTCACCATGAGGTCCACTGCAGCTTTTTCACAGTCAGGGAGGGTTTGCTGTGCCATGACATCTGTTGTTGTTGGTCCATTGAGTTTTCTCAGGAAAGGGCAGCCACCTACTAGGAACGTTTAGAGTACTTCAGAGACCCTGCTGCTCACCCACCATAGGGACATCCAGATTTCATCCTCTAAATGGACTTGGCCACTGAACACAAATCCAAAGCTAGCATTACCTGCTTTTATGGACCATGGTATCCCCTTTTCTTAATCAGCCATCAAACTCACCCTTAGCATAACCCAATAGAATATCTATTAGGGTACTGGGAAGAGGAAGATAAGATACTCCAGACCTAAAAATGCAGAATAACTAAAGTCCACTATCAGAGCAACCTGGGCTCTCGTGACACCTGAGCAAAACCACAGACTGATCAACTCCTTGCTACACTGCAAAACTGCAGCAATCCTGACTAAAGGGGCCCCAACTGAGGATTGACAACTATACATGTTCATAAATTTCATGTTCCTTTCAGTGTTTTGGTCTCCCGAAATACTGACTTTGAGGATTTCATTAGTTGTCAATGATAATCGCCTAAATTGAAAGAAATAAACCCTTGAAATATCTGTCTGTGTGTAATGAATGGATATGATGTACAAGTTTCAATGTTGGATTGAGTATAAAAGAAGTTGAAGACCATTCCTCTCTGCTTCTTGGCTGCCTATCCAATGCAGGGATGGAAAAAGAAGAACCACTGAACCCATTACAAACTCCACTGTCAACCAATGACTCCACAAGCTGGAAAATGTCATGATGGGTTCACTGAAAGCGACCCAAGAATGCAGAACACCACTGACGGACACAAGGATGAAAGTTTAACAGTTTTATTTTGCACAAACACACTGAATATTCTGGTTCAGGTTCGGGGCCTGGATTCTGGTTCACCGGAGTCTGCGTGAGAGACAGTTCAGTTAGCGTTGCCAACAGAAGTTTGATTTCCAGAAGTCTACTGATTGTACCTTGAGGGTTCTTGAGATTAGCTTTGGGAGGGTCACTGTTGGTTCTGGAGAAGAGTTCATTAGCAGAGTCCGTAGCTGCTTCAGCGTCTCACTTCTACTTAGAACAGACCTTGGCTTTGGGTTACCCAGCTCAAATCCAGAGCTGCTTGGAGGTTCTCTGTGAATCTTCAGGTTTGGCTCAGAGGGTCGGCTCGGCAGGTTAGCTCTTCCAGAGCTTTCACAGAGGAGGCACAGGTTTCCTGGAAAACAGACACAGGGGTTAGAATCCAAGCTGGATTCAAAAGTCATAGATTTACTCTGAGGATCTAGGCTTAAGCGCTGACCAACTGGAACAACACTGTGGCGTTGAGGCAAGGACTGAAGACAGCTTAAGTAGTGGATCCTCTGATGATCTAGATTAGCTGCAGCTGTGCAGGAGGCTCCCTCAGAGGATCCACGGCGGACTCTGCTGGAGAAAGGTGGAATTTCTCCAGCTCCCAACAGTACCCCCCCCTCAACGACCGCCCCTTGGCGGTCCGGAAGAGGTTGATGGGCAGGAGCGCTCGTACTCCTCGATAAGAGCTGGATCGAGGATGTACGAGCCTGGAACCCACTGGCGATCCTCCGGTCCGTAGCCCTCCCAGTCGACGAGGTACTGCCATCCGCGACCTCGTCGACGGGAGTCCACCATGCGGCGAACCGTGAAGGCCGGATGTCCATCGACCTCCAGGGCGGGTGGTGGGGAGTCGGATGGAGGGCACAGAGGGCTTGAGGAGGCAGGCTTGATCTGGGACACGTGGAAAGTGGGGTGGATCCGGAGGGACTGAGGTAATTGGAGACGGACGGCTGAAGGGTTGATGACTCGAGTTATCCTGTAGGGTCCAATGAATCTAGGGGAGAGTTTTCGAGACATCCCCTTGAGGGGGATGTCTCAAGTGGACAGCCATACCTCCTGGCCTTCGGCGTACTCGGGGGCGGGACGTCTCCGGGCGTCGGCGAAGCGCTTAGTCGCTTCTGAAGACTGGTTGAGAGTGGCGATGGTTTCCCTCCAGATCCTTTGGCAACGGCGGATATGATGGTTGACGGACTGCACCGAAATCTCTCTCTCGTCTGCGGGAAAAAGAGGTGGTTGATAGCCGAGACTGACCTGAAATGGGGATTGTCCAGTGGATGCAGATCTGAGGGAGTTATGGGCGTATTCTATCCATGGCAGAAATTGGCTCCAATCCACGGGGTTATTGGACGTGAGGCAGCGAAGGGTGGATTCCAATTGCTGATTCATGCGTTAAGTCTGACCATTCGATTGGGGGTGGTAACCAGAGGTGAGAGAGGGTTTGCAGCCGAGAGCAGAACGGAAAGCCTTCCAGACCTGGGAGATGAACTGCGGGCCTCTGTCCGAGAGGATCTCTTGGGGAATGCCGTGTAACCGAAAAACATGCTTGATGAGAAGCTGGGCAGTCTGGAAGGCCGTGGGAAGTTTTCTGTGGGGAATAAGATGGCAGGACTTCGAGAAGCGGTCAGCAATAGTGAATATGGTGGACATACCTCGAGAGACAGGGAGACCGGTGACGAAATCAATGGCGATATGGGACCAGGGACGCGAGGGAACAGGAAGTGGTTGAAGCAGGCCAGAAGGAGGTTGGTGTGAGGCTTTGTTACGGGCACATGTGGGACAAGCCAACACATACTCCTTTACGTCCCTGTGGAGAGTGGGCCACCAGAAGCGTCTGGAAATGAGAGCTACTGTTCTACTGACTCCTGGATGAGCAGAGAATTTGGCGGCATGCATCCACTGGATGAGACGGGACCTGACAGAAGATGGGACATATGTACGATTAGATGGACCGTTACCTGGATCGGGTTCAGTGGCCAGGGCTGAGTTGATGAGGTCAGTTATCTCCCAGTTGACCATTCCCACTGTACATGAAGCCGGAAGGACAGGTTCAGGTGTCTCGGGATGATCGACGGAGTAGAGATGAGAGAGAGAATCGGGCTTCACGTTCTTGGATCCGGGTCTGTAGGAGATGATTAGATTGAACCGAGAAAAGAAGATTGACCACCTGGATTGGCGAGGATTAGCTTGTTTTGTTGACTGGATGTAAGCCAGGTTCTTGTGGTCTGTCCAAACAAGAACCGGGTGCTCAGCTCCCTCCAGCCAATGCCTCCATTCCTCCAGTGCCAGTTTAATGGCCAGGAGTTCTCAGTCACCCACATCATAATTCTGCTCAGCGGAAGAAAGCCTACGGGAGAAGAAAGCACAGGGGTGTATCTTCTGATCAGAGTCTAGTCTCTGGGAAAGGACTGCTCCAACACCGGAATCTGAAGCATCCACCTCTAGGATAAATTGCTTAGTTGGATCAGGTTGCATGAGGACTGGTGCTCTGGAAAACAATGACTTTAATTTTTCAAATGCAGATTGAGCCTCGGGAGTCCACTGAAAACTGCGTTTGACAGAGGTCAGAGAAGTTAGAGGAAGGGCGGTCTGGCTGTAGTTTCTGATAAACCGACGATAGAAGTTAGCAAAACCCAAAAACCTTTGTAATTGTTTGCGGTTCTCTGGAACTAGCCAGTCTAAAACTGCCTTGATCTTGTCCTCAGATGGTTTAACCTGGCCGCCCTCGAGCACAAACCCCAAAAAGGTGACTGATGGTTGATGAAATTTGCACTTCTCGGCTTTCACAAACAGTTTATTCTCCAGCAGTCTCTGTAAAACAAGACGGACATGTCTTTTATGTTCATTGAGGTCCTTGGAGTAAATGAGAATGTCATCAATGTACACAAAAACAAATACGTTGAGAAAGTCTCTTAGGACATCGTTAACGAGGGCCGTGAAGCAGGCTGGAGCGTTTGTGAGACCAAAGGGCATAACCAGGTATTCAAATTGACCTAAGGGTGTTTTGAAGGCAGTTTTCCACTCGTCGCCTTCACGGATCCTAAGGAGATGATAAGCGTTTCTTAAATCCAGTTTAGAAAATACAGTAGCCCCCTGTACGGGCTCAAAAGCAGAGGCGAGAAGAGGCAGTGGGTATTTATTTTTAATAGTGATCTGGTTCAAACCTCGATAGTCAATACAAGGTCTCAGGGAACCATCCTTTTTTCCCACGAAGAAGAACCCGGCGCCCAATGGGGAAGATGAAGGGCGAATTATTCCAGCAGCTAGTGATTCGTTGATGTACTTTTCCATTGTTTCTCTCTCGGGCTTAGAAATGTTGTACAATCTACTGCTAGGTAAAGGAGCACCAGGTAGAAGTTCAATGGCACAATCGTATGGTCTGTGTGGAGGTAGGGACGTCGCACTGACCTTACTGAAGACAGGGGCAAGATCATGGTACTCAGAGGGAACTGAAGAAAGGTCAGGAGAGTCCATCTCCCCCCCACCTCTAGGAGACCCCACCAAGGGGGCAGCAGAACGAAGGCATGTTTCGTGGCATGAGATGGACCATGATTCCAGGTGACGTTTAGCCCAGTTAATGTGAGGATTATGCTTCTCCAACCATTCGAAACCGAGCACCAGCGGGGAACATGCAGAGGGAAAAACAAAAAATGTTATCGTCTCTCTGTGGTTAGCTGACAGAAGTAGCTCGAGGGGCTGAGTTTGATGGGTAACTTGATGGAGTCTTCTTCCGTCAATAGCGGATACTCTGAGAGGCTGAGTCAGAGGAATAGTTTCAATTTGGAGTTGCTGGACGAGGTTAGAATCGATTAGGTTACATTCACAGCCTGAGTCAATGAATGCAGAGAAAGAGAGGCTCTGGTTAGCACAGAAAAGTGTGGCAGGCAGCAACAATCGAGGAGATTTCTTAGTATTTATTTGGCCCGCCAGACTCCTCAGATCCTCTGGCGGGCCCAGGCTTTTGATTTAGCCGGGCAGGAAGCAATGAAGTGTCCACTCTCACCACAATAGATACATAGTTTACTTAGAAAACGCCTTTGTCTCTCCTCTGGAGTGAGCCTGGTGTGTCCCACCTGCATGGGTTCGACATCCCTTTCGCCCGAATGAGAGGCCTGAACAAGCAATGGTAGAGACTGGGGCTTAGACCTCTGAATGGGCAACTGCTCTGTAGAGGGAGAACAAACAGTCACGTTATGAGAGGCAGAAGAAAGTGTACCCTGCTTCTTTGAACTGTTTCTGGCTCGAATTCTATTATCTAATCTGATGGAGAGGCGAATTAACTCTTCGAGGGTAGCAGGTTCGTCGAGGGTTGCGAGTTCATCTTTAATGTGCTCGTTTAATGCCATGAAAAAGGCTCCTTTCAAGGCGCTTTGGTTCCATCCGGAAGCTGCCGCTTTAACCCGGAAGTTAATAGAAAGCTCAGCCACCGAAGAGTTTCCCTGTTTGAGATTGAAAAGAGCCCTAGAATCAATAGTTTGGTCAGTTTCTTGGTTGAATACCTGAGTAAATTCAGAAATGAAATCGGAGTAGTAGCAATTTAAGCTATCGTCAGCGGCAAATCTTGCCTGAGCCCATTCCAAGGCTCTTCCTGTTAACTGAGAGAGAATGAAAGTTATCTTCTTGTGATCCGTGGAAAAACAGCCAGGGGAGTTCTGAAAAATCAATCGACATTGAAATAAAAATCCTTTGCAATCTTTCATGTTACCAGAAAATCTTTCTGGGAGACTTGGACGGAACTCTGATGACGTCACTGCTGGTGACCTCGGAGGAGGGACTGGACCCGGAAATGGTTGTTGTACCGACGCAGCATTAGCGCTGTTCACGTAGTTTGCATAGCCTTGAATGGCTTGATTCTGTCTTTCAATGTGGGTGTTTAACTCACGTAGAGCCAGGCCGTGTCCATGAATTTGGGCAGCCTGTTCCTCTAGACGACGGATGTAGTGATCTGCTGGGCCTTGAGTTTGGCCGCAGTGTTCTGTCATGATGGGTTCACTGAAAGCGACCCAAGAATGCAGAACACCACTGACGGACACAAGGATGAAAGTTTAACAGTTTTATTTTGCACAAACACACTGAATATTCTGGTTCAGGTTCGGGGCCTGGATTCTGGTTCACCGGAGTCTGCGTGAGAGACAGTTCAGTTAGCGTTGCCAACAGAAGTTTGATTTCCAGAAGTCTACTGATTGTACCTTGAGGGTTCTTGAGATTAGCTTTGGGAGGGTCACTGTTGGTTCTGGAGAAGAGTTCATTAGCAGAGTCCGTAGCTGCTTCAGCGTCTCACGTCTACTTAGAACAGACCTTGGCTTTGGGTTACCCAGCTCAAATCCAGAGCTGCTTGGAGGTTCTCTGTGAATCTTCAGGTTTGGCTCAGAGGGTCGGCTCGGCAGGTTAGCTCTTCCAGAGCTTTCACAGAGGAGGCACAGGTTTCCTGGAAAACAGACACAGGGGTTAGAATCCAAGCTGGATTCAAAAGTCATAGATTTACTCTGAGGATCTAGCCTTAAGCGGTGACCAACTGGAACAACACTGCGGCGTTGAGGCAAGGTCTGAAGACAGCTTAAGTAGTGGATCCTCTGATGATCTAGATGAGCTGCAGCTGTGCAGGAGGCTCCCTCAGAGGATCCACGGCGGACTTTGCTGGAGAAAGGTGGAATTTCTCCAGCTCTCAACAGAAAAGCCCTGATCCTTTCAAGTTTCAATTGGTAGAGCTCTAGACTTTGGATGCAAGGATGCCAGTTTTTCCAAGTTACACTGCATGAAAAGTGGGATTTTCGTCAATATGCGGCACTGTAGATTGTCGTGGAACTTCAGGTTAGTGGCAGTTTACGGCAATTTGCAGGCTTCGCCGAAAACTCCCGTAAATTGTCAGAAATTGACGTGGACTTTCTTAGGCAGTGTTCCCCCCATGCCTCCCCCCTTGGAATTCTAGGGGAGGCTTTAACATGTAAATGAACATGCTGTGAGCTATACAAATGCAAATCAGGGTTGCAGGGGGGGGGTTTACTCCAAGTGACATTTTTCTAAAAGGTAAGAAAATCTCTGATACAAAGAGATCAGGCTCAGTATAGCCTCTCACATTTTAGCTTGAATTGATTTATTTAATTAAAGTATAGAGACCAAAACAGATCTTTAGCTGACAGAGCAATACATTTAGAGCAGTAATTATAAAAAAAAAAAAATTGCATTTAAGATAAAAAATAAAATGTTGTCTGTCAATATGCTCAATTCACAATTACTTAAGTGAAAAGTTTCAAGAAATGAGTCTGAGATGATTCACTTTATAACATGGTGCATTATCCTGTTAGAAGTAGCCATCAGAAGATTGGTACACTGTGGTCATAAGGTCCGGCCAGGTCAAGATCCGCAATTGCAATCGCACCAAACAGGAAAAAGAACATCAACAAATTCCGGTTCGTCAAATTAAAATATAGCAGCAACAGATCGGTGACTAGAAATTATAGCACAATTCTTATATATATATAAAAAATAATAATAACACCGTTTATTTAAATGATTGGATCCAAACTATTGGTTATTCACCAACGAGGAAGCAGATTTCTCATCTCCATCAAAATATTTATTTTATACCGAGGGACTTAAACTTTAATCAAATCCATTCAAAAGAAACTTCTTATTACAGGAATGAAAAGAGATGCTGAGTTTGGGAGTAGAGAACAAGTTCATTAAAAAAAAGCAGTTTTGAATTATCCTTATCCCCGTTACAAAAATCTATATATATATTTGGGCAGAAACTGAACATATGCTGGATGATGGTGGGATTTTTTTAATATGTCATATTAAATTAAGCGCTCACAGGGTTCATACAGGAATGAGTGACTCTAATTTAATGCTATTTCAAATGATTTTAATGCCATCAACAAGAACCATGTACACAAGTTATTAGTGTACATGAAATATGAAGGAGCTGTAAGCAGAGTTCCATGACTCCTGTATGTATGTAAACACACACTCACACATATATACGTATATATATATCCTCTAGCTTTTTCTCCGCCTGGAGCGATATAATATATCTGATGAAATTGTTTTTATAAGCGTTTTTTATTAAAGAATTATAAATACTTCGATAAACATATTTAAATAATTTTAGCCCCAATTAAGGCCTTGATTTAAAAAAAAAAAAGAATGATTTTTTTATTATTTTTATTGATCCGCGGACACCCTGGTTCATCTCACGCATGCTCTCTACGATCTCCAAGAAACTCAGAGCGGCGAGGTGTGTAGCCACAGTGGAGGATGTATGCTTTGCTTTGTGCAGGCGGTCTGGAGCGGAGTATGTGGGATTTCGGGGTAAAACTCCTCTTGGACGCGATGGCAACTCTGCATCGAACAAGACGAACTCAAAGAAGAGAACCTACCGGTAAATATATGTTCGATTACTGCCTGCTAAGCTAAAAGCAGCCTAGCCTAAGCTACGGCTAATAGCAGCCTAGCCTAAAGCTACGGCTAAAAGCAGCCTAGCCTAAAGCTACGGCTAATAGCAGCCTAGCCTAAAGCTACGGCTAATAACAGCCTAGCCTAAAGCTACGGCTAATAGTAGCCTTGCAAGAACAAGCTTTATTAAAGTGTATTTTTTGTGATTCACAGGAAGCAGTACGCTGTCTTCACAACTCGGAGACTAATTGCAGGCGCTATGAACCGGAGCAAGGGTAAGATTTAAAGAATATGCTTTCATTCTGCGGTAAAAGGCAATGGATACGGATAGATACCAATCATAGCTTTTACATTTTGTTTTCACAGACCTCCTATTTGCTCGGAGCCATATCAGCAAGTCCAGATTTGCACGATGTTGATAAAGACGACATTGTGTGTGAGTGACTTGTTTTAATGTTTTCTCCTTCCTTGTTACTGTGACTTGCGTTTGATTTTTTATTCATACCGCTCTCATTTAATTTTTTTCCAGCTGCCTGTAAGACGTATTTTGAGACGGTACGCAGGAGCTTCAGATATACGCTGCCAGCGAACACGTTGCGTGCGGAGGCTTCCAAGCGATCTGCTCGGAGTCGGGCCAGAAGAAAGAGGGTAAGACTTTATTTGGTGACTATTTGTCAGGTGCATTGATAGATGTGTTGTGTCCAAACGCAGTGCGCTGATTCATTGTTTTTTTTTCAGCTGCTGAAAGCGAGGCAGAGTGTGCTAGCAGATGAGGAAGTGGAACTCTGGAAGTCCGCCACCGTCGACCTCATGTCCGACGAAGAAGATGGCGTCGTTGGCGGTGTCTCTGGATGGATTGTACGGTCGCCGCCATTTCGTAGGCCGGATCTCACTGAACTCTGTGTTAAGCTGCAGTCCCGGTTAGAAGCAATGCCGAAGTACAGGGCCACGCACAGTAGGCGTCTGCACATCGGACCTGCCTCGGAGGGAATGCTGCCAGTTACCTCCAACCCCGAGGAAGCAAACGGACCGTTCACGGAGTTGTAATTTTTAGATACGCTTTTGTTTGGATACGCGTTGTATATAGTTGTGTGTTTTTTTGTTTTGTTTTTTACAGTGTCCTGTCTGGCAAGGTGGCAATAAGAATAATTGTCTTGATGCCAAAAGGAGCCCAACAGATTTTACTTTCACAAGTGTAGCGGTATCGCAGTTGCCATACTGCTCCACTTGTTTCATATATATAAATTGCTTTATTATAATTATGCAGGGAGTTTTACAGTTCATATGGACACTGCAATGTAAGTAGAGCAGAAAAACAGAAGAAGAAGGAAAAAGAAAAAGAAAAAAAAGGACAAAAGATGAAAGAAAGAGGAGATAGGAAGGAGACAATGACAAAACATTTTCAGTCTGCTTCATCACCTGCAATGAGATGAGAAAAAAAAAAAAAGAACAGCACAACCAAAAGACATGGTACGAGATATACAATAAAGCAAACACCTTGAAACTATCGCTAAAGTAATATTATTAAGTCTGACATGTACTCTGTGTTACCTGAAGATATGAATGTGGGGTTTCTGTTTGGAAGTGAATCTCTAAGTACCTGAAGCCTAGCACCTGTAGTTGTTTGTGAGGGTGAACTTGTGCATGTAAAGTTTTAACCATAGAAAAAATGCTCAATAGTGGTTGTGGAGAGCCGGAGAGGCACACCCCCCAGAGCACTGAGTCCAGCGCCGGGAGACCCAAAGCCCCAGGCGCCCAAAGGGACCCCAGAAGCGAAGGCACCAAGGCGGGGCCAGCCCCGGAAATCAGACCCCCACCAAGGCAGGAGGAGAGACAGCCACGAAGAAGCCCCCCAGCCACCGCCATGCCGGCGCCCCGGGGAGCCGCGGGGACGAGTCCGCGGGCCCCGCCGGCAGCCGGCCACCCCGAAGTAGGGCCGGGCACCGAACACCAGCCCCCCCCCGGCGCCGACCGAAACGCCCCAGCCCCACAGAGCACCGAAACACGCCCCGCCCCCCGGCACCAAGCCCCGGCGACCGGCCGCAACACCCACCGCGACCGCACCACCCAGGAAAAACACTCAGGCGGCCCCGCCCCCGGCCGGGGCCCCCGCGCATCCGCCGCGAACCGGCCGCGAGCGCCGCGGGACCCCCCCAAAACGCCCCCCCGGCCAAAAGCGCAGCCCCACCCCACCAAGACCGATGCCAACAGCGCGCAACGAAACACACCGCGCACAGAATCAGCCCGAGAGCAGAAAAGCCGCCCGGCGCAAAACCGCAAGAAGAGCAGACCGCAGCCGGCGCAACCACCCCCCCCCAGCAGCCCGAGGGGCAGCACAAAGCCAGAGCGGAGCGAACCACGCCGCCCCCCCCTTACCGGACGAAGCCTAAGCAGCTCAGCCACGTCCGCCGCCCCCCCCCGCCGCCCGCACCAGGCCCTGACACGCGGCCAGAGCAGCTCCGCTGCCCCGGCCCCCCAACACGCGCCGGCCATAGCCACTCCAGGCCCCCACCCGCCCCGCAGCCCCACCCGCCGCGATCATCGGGAACAGAGCAGCCCCGCCATGCCTCCAGGAGGGAAAACCCACCCGAATACCCAGCCAGCGCAGCCAGCCCGCCCAGACCGGCCCCCCAACACCACCCCCGCTGGAGCCGCCCGGACCCCCACACACCAGCGGCGCGCCGCCAGCAGCACCCCCACCCAGCAGGCCCGCCCGCCCCCCGAGAAAACAGACATGCCAAACCCCCCAAAAAAAAACAAAGAAAAAAAAAATAATAAAAAATAACATAAATAAATAAATAGGTAAATAAATTAATTAATTAATAAATTAATAATTACAATTATAATAAATAGGCAAGAGGAGAAGTGCGAGCGGAAAAACCGGAGCCCAAAACAGGACCCAAGACCCGCACCCCACCATGCCGTGCAGCTCCCCCCCCCCCCCCGAACCGGTACCACAGAACCGGCATAGGAAAGAAACACCGCCCAGGAACCGGCATCGTAGCGAAGGCACCGGCACCGACCCCGAAAATCCCCGAACAACAGCCAGCCCCACCCCGAAGCGGATCCAGTCCCAGGCCCCAGGGATCCGAGGCCCCAAGGGCACCTGATCCCCAGACAGGAGCCCCAGCAAAGCCCCGGCCGGCCGGGGCCAGCGGGGAGGCCGCCAGGAATGAGCCAGCAGTCCCCCGGGCATCCACCCCCAGCTCCACCAGTGCACCGGTGAGCCCCGACGCCAGCCAGCGGAGGGAGAGCAGGACGGGGGGAATGGGCTCCGCACTTAGCGGAGACTTGAGATGTATTTGGGAGAGGGTGCGGTTGAGACCCCAACCTGGGAAAAAAAAACAAACAAAAAACACACCATCTCAATCATGCCTTCCCTCCCTAGTGCCCCCACTCGTACCACAGGAAAAAAAAAAAAAAAAAATTGAATAAAATAATAATAATAATAAATAAAGAAAATAACAACGCGGACACACATTCACACATAACACTCACATCCAATAATACCAAGTTGTGTGTGTTTTAATAAAGCTCTTTCTTTGCATAAACAGCTTCCTGGCAAATGTTCATTTCCTGTATAAATTCATTCATGTCCTTGATGACAGCCTAATAATTGTGTAGTAGTGTAGGATAACATAAATACACAGCATATGAATGAATAAATATATGAATGAATAAATATATATATATGTAAATTTTTATGTAAATATATATATATGCCAACCAATCACGAGCGACTTTACTTGTTTTGAAAAGAAGCGGTTCCGTCCAATACTCAGTAAGAAAATTAAAGCCTGGCGTGGCCACGTGTGGTTTTGCTGCCAATTACGAGCGATTTCATTTGTTTGAGAATAGTGGTTTCAGCCAATACTGAGTAGGTTATTCAAGCCAGACCTGGCCAGCCGCGCGGGTTTGCTGCATTGATTTTCGTCCCCGTAAACTCCCGCAGATCTGCCTGATTTTCGTCAGTTTCCGACAATTTGCAACCCGCGCTTGTCCGCGTTTGTCATGCCACAAATTGTCGGAAACGGACTCTGACGTATGTGGAGAGCGATCAGCTGTACTAATGGCCCTAATTAGCATATGAATGCAGCAAACCCGCGCGGCTGGCCAGGTCTGGCTTGAATAACCTTCTCAGTATTGGCTGAAACCACTATTCTCAAACAAGTGAAATCGCTCGTGATTGGCAGCAAAACCACACGTGGCCACGCCAGGCTTTAATTTTCTTACTGAGTATTGGACGGAACAGCTTCTTTTTAAACAAGTAAAGTCGCTCGTGATTGGTTGGCATATATATATATTTACATATAAATTTACATATATATATATATTTATGAATATATATTTATTCATTCATATATTTATTCATTCATATATTTATTCATTCCTATGCTGTGTATTTATGTTATCCTACACTACTACACAATTATTAGGCTGTCATCAAGGACATGAATGAATTTATACAGGAAATGAACATTTGCCAGGAAGCTGTTTATGCAAAGAAAGAGCTTTATTAAAACACACACAACTTGGTATTATTGGATGTGAGTGTTATGTGTGAATGTGTGTCCGCGTTGTTATTTTCTTTATTTATTATTATTATTATTTTATTCAAATTTTTTTTTTTTTTTTTTTCCTGTGGTACGAGTGGGGGCACTAGGGAGGGAAGGCATGATTGAGATGGTGTGTTTTTTGTTTGTTTTTTTTTCCCAGGTTGGGGTCTCAACCGCACCCTCTCCCAAATACATCTCCAGTCTCCGCTAAGTGCGGAGCCCATTCCCCCCGTCCTGCTCTCCCTCCGCTGGCTGGCGTCGGGGCTCACCGGTGCACTGGTGGAGCTGGGGGTGGATGCCCGGGGGACTGCTGGCTCATTCCTGGCGGCCTCCCCGCTGGCCCCGGCCGGCCGGGGCTTTGCTGGGGCTCCTGTCTGGGGATTAGGTGCCCTTGGGGCCTCGGATCCCTGGGGCCTGGGACTGGATCTTCTAACTATATACAACGCGTATCCAAACACATGCGTATCTAAAAATTACAACTCCGTGAACGGTCCGTTTGCTTCCTCGGGGTTGGAGGTAGCTGGCAGCATTCCCTCCGAGGCAGGTCCGATGTGCAGACGCCTACTGTGCGTGGCCCTGTACTTCGGCATCGCTTCTAACCGGGACTGCAGCTTAACACAGAGTTCAGAGAGATCTGGCCTACGAAATGGCGGCGACTGTACAATCCATCCAGAGACACCGCCGACGACGCCATCTTCTTCGTCGAAAATGAGGCCGACGGTGGCGGACTTCCAGAGTTAAACTTCCTCATCTGCTAGCACACTCTGCCTCGCTTTCAGCAGCTGAAAAAAAAAACAATGAATCAGCGCACTGCGTATGGACACAACACATCTATCAATGCACCTGAAAAATAGTCACCAAATAAAGTCTTACCCTCTTTCTTCTGGCCCGACTCCGAGCAGATCGCTTGGCAGCCTCCGCACGCAACGTGTTGGCTGGCTGCGTATATCTGCAGCTCCTGCGTACCGTCTCAAAATACGTCTTACAGGCAGCTGGAAAACAATTAAATGAGAGTGGTATGAATAAAAAATCAAATGCAAGTCACAGTAACAAGGAAGGAGAAAACATTAAAACAAGTCACTTACACACAATGTCGTCTTTATCAACATCGTGCAAATCTGGACTTGCTGATATAGCTCCGAGCAAATAGGAGGTCTGTGAAAACAAAATGTAAAGCTATGATCGGTATCTATCCGTATCCATTGCCTTTTACCGCAGAATGAAAGCATATTCTTTAAATCTTACCCTTGCTCCGGTTCATAGCGCCTGCAATTAGTCTCCGAGTTGTGAAGACGGCGCACTGCTTCCTGTGAATCACAAAAAATACACTTTAATAAAGCTTGTTCTTGCAAGGCTACTATTGGCCGTAGCTTTAGACTAGGCTGTTATTAGCCGTAGCTTTAGGCTAGGCTGCTATTAGCCGTAGCTTTAGGCTAGGCTGCTATTAGCCGTAGCTTAGGCTAGGCTGCTTTTAGCTTAGCAGGCAGTAATCGAACATATATTTACCGCTAGCATCTCTTCTTTGAGTTCGTCTTGTTCGATGCAGTCGCCATCGCGTCCAAGGGAAGTTTTACCCCGAAATCCCACATACTCCGCTCCAGACCGCCTGCACAAAGCAAAGCATACATCCTCCGCGCCGCTCTGAGTTTCTTGGAGATCGTACAGAGCATGCGCGAGATGAACCAGGGTTTCCGCGGATCAATAAAAATAATTAAAAAATCATTCTTTTTTTTTTTAAATCAAGGCCTTAATTGGCACTAAAATTATTTAAATATGTTTATCGAAGTATTTAAAATTCTTTAATAAAAAATGCTTATAAAAACAATTTCGTCAGATATATTATATCGCTCCAGGCGGAGAAAAACCTAGAGGATATATATATATATGTATATATATATATATATGTGTGTGTGTGTTTACATACATACATGAGTCATGGAACTCTGCTTACAGCTCCTTCATATTTCATGTACACTAATAACTTGTGTACATGGTTCTTGTTGATGGCAATAAAATCATTTCTAATAGCATTAAAATAGCATTAAATTAGAGTCACTCATTCCTGTATGAACCCTGTGAGCGCTTAATTTAATATGACATATTAAAAAAATCCCACCATCATCCAACATATGTTCAGTTTTCTGCCCAAATATATATATATATTTTTGTAGATTTTTGTAACGGGGATAAGGATAATTCAAAACTGCTTTTTTTGAATTAACTTGGTCTCTACTCCCAAACTCAGCATCTCTTTTCATTCCTGTAATAAGAAGTTTCTTTTGAATGGATTTGATTAAAGTTTAAGTCCCTCGGAATTAAAATATATATTTTGATGGAGATGAGAAATCTGCTTCCTCGTTGGTGAATAGCCAATAGTTTGGATCCAATCGTCTAAATAAACGGTGTTAGTTTTTTTTTTTATATATATATATATAAGAATTGTGCTATAATTTCTAGTCACCTATCTGTTGCTGCTATATTTTAATTTGACGAACCGGAATTTGTCGATGTTCTTTTTCCTGTTTGGTGCGATTGCAATTGCGGATCTTGACCTGGCCGGACCTTATGACCACAGTGTACCAATCTTCTGATGGCTACTTCCAACAGGATAATGCGCCATGTTATAAAGTGAATCATCTCAGACTCATTTCTTGAAACTTTTCCACTTAAGTAATTGTGAATTGAGCATATTGACAGACAACATTTTATTTTTTATCTTAAATGCAATTTTTTGTTTTTTTAATAATTACTGCTCTAAATGTATTGCTCTGTCAGCTAAAGATCTGTTTTGGTCTCTAAACTTTAATTAAATAAATCAATTCAAGCTAAAATGTAAGAGGCTATACTGAGCCTGATCTCTTTGTATCAGAGATTTTCTTACCTTTTAGAAAAATGTCACTTGGAGTAAAACCCCCCCCGCAACCCTGATTTGCATTTGTATCGCTCACATCATGTACATTTACATGTTAAAGCCTCCCCTAGAATTCCATGGGGGAAGGCATGGGGGGAACACTGCCTAAGAAAGTCCACGTCAATTTCTGACAATTTACGGGAGTTTTCGGCGAAGCCTGCAAATTGCCGTAAACTGCCGCTAACCTGAAGTTCAACGACAATCTACAGTGCCGCATATTGACAGAAATCCCACTTTTCATGCAGTGTCTGTTGTTGTTGGTCCACTGAGTTTTCTCAGGAAAGGGCAGTCACCTACTAGGAACGTTCAGAGTACTTCAGAGACCCTGCTACTCACCCACCATAGGGACATCCAGATTTCATCCTCTAAATGGACTTGGCCACTGAACACAAATCCAAAGCTAGCATTACCTGCTTTTATGGACCATGGTATCCCCTTTTCTTAATCAGCAATCAAACTCATCCTTAGCATAACCCAATAGAATATCTATTAGTGTATTGGGAAGAGGATTCCTATGTGGATTCCCCTGCTGCTCTTGGCTAAGAGCTGGAAACTCAGATCAAGGTCTGCCTTTAAAGTCAGAAGCAAGACGCTGCAGCTGCTCTTGGACTCTGCTGAACAAACAGTCTCAGGACCCAACAGTTCCCTCTCTCTCAAAGAGAAGCCCGGACTCCATCTAGGTATACTCCTGAATTATCTAAAGACTCATAACTCCTCAGCCTGTTTTCCTAATCAAACTATCATCTCTGCAGACCCCAGTGAACCTACCCTGACCAGTTCCAGATCCAGTTCCTGATCTTGTGTTTTTGTGCAAACTCAATAAACTCTGTTAAACTTTTACCCAGCCTCCACTGTGTTCTGCATGTGGGCTAAGAACTTAAGACCCATCATGACAGAACACTGCGGCCAAACACAAAGCCCAGCAGATCACCTCCGTCGGAGGCTTGAGGAACAAGACACTCAGATCCATGGACATGCGCAAACCCTCCGTGAGTTACATACCAAGATTGAACACCAAAATCAAATGCTTCAAACATATGCTAGCTACATGGGCAATGCTAACACCACGTCAGCGGCACGTCCAGTTCCGGATCCACTTCCGCCTCCAAGGTCACCAGTAGTGACTTCATCTCCTGAGTTCCGTCCCAGTCTCCCTGAAAAATTCTCAGGTAACCAGAAGGATTGTAAGGGATTTTTGTTTCAATGTCGACTAATTTTTGAACACTCTCCTGGCAGTTTTCCAACTGATAGAAAGATGATAACATTTATTTTGTCCCAACTCACTGGGCGAGACCTTGAACGGGCGGAGGCAAGGTTCTCTTCTGAGTCCAGTTTCAGGTGTACTTTTTCTGAGTTTGTTTCAGAATTTTCCCAGGTATTTAACCATGACTCTGATCAAACTATTGACTCCCGAGCTCTGCTAAATTTGAAACAGGGAAATTCCACAGTTGCAGAGTTTTCCATCGACTTCCTGGTCAAAGCCGCAGCTTCTGGGTGGAACGAATGTGCACTTAAAAGTGCATATCTTAAGGCCCTAAATGATAACATCAAGGATGAACTAGCTACGATCGACGAACCAACTAGTTTAGAGGATTTAATCCGCTTAACCATCAGGTTGGATAACAGACTCCGAACTAGAAACAGCACTAGACAAAGAAGTCTAAATTTTTCTGTGCCTGCCCCTGCATTAAATAATGCTTCTGTTTTTTCTGGATCCACAGAGCCTGTTTCCAAGCCAAAATCTAAAAACCAGACTTATTCTGTTCCTGTCCAAGTCTCTCACTCAGATGGAATGGAGGTCGAACCCATGCAGATTGGACACACAAGGCTAACCCCCGAGGAAAGACAACGACGTTTCAGGGGCAATCTGTGTCTATACTGTGTTGAGACTGGTCATTTCATAGCCTCATGCCCGGCTAAGTCAAAAGCCAGGGCCCGTCAGAGGAATTGAGGAGTCTGACGGGCCATTTGAAAACTGAAAAGTCTCCTCATTTGATGCTACCTGCTACACTTTTTTCGCTAACCAGAACCTCACCTTGTCAGCTTTCGTTGACTCTGGATGTGAGCGTAATCTTATTGACTCTAACCTGGTCCTGCAATTATAGATCGAAACAGTTCCGTTATCCAAGCCGCTCAGTGTTTCCACTATTGATGGAAAGAAACTCCATCAAGTTACTCATCAAACACAACCTCTAGAGCTGTTGATCTCCGGAAATCATCGTGAGACGTTAACCTTTTTTGTTTATCCTTTTGCATGTTCCCCCTTGGTGCTTGGATTCGAGTGGCTGGAACGACATAACCCCCATATCAACTGGGCTGAACGCCATATTGAGCCTTGGTCCATTCATTGGATTTCATTAGTTGTCAATGATAATCTCCTAAAGTGAAAGAAATAAACCCTTGAAATATCTGTCTGTGTGTAATGAATGGATATGATGTACAAGTTTCAATGTTGGATTGAGTATAAAAGAAGTCGAAGACCACTCCTCTCTGCTTCTTGGCTGCCTATCCAATGCAGAGATGGAAAAAGAAGAACCACTGAACTCATTACAAACTCCACTGTCAACCAATGACTCCACAAACTGGGAAAGCCCTGATCATTTCAAGTTTCAATTGGTAGAGCTCTAGACTTTGGCTGCAAGGATGCCAGTTTTTCCAAGTTACGTTTGACAAAGTTTTTTTTCAACATCAACAAGATAGTTGAACTGGTGGATGTGTCAGATAGCGAGCTAAACCCTGGATAGAGAGTATTCAGATTGAGAAAGCCTTGAAGGCATGAGCCCTTCCAAGGGTTCTATGGTGTAATGGTTAGCACTCTGGACTCTGAATCCAGTGATCTGAGTTCAAGTCTCAGTAGAACCTAGCTGCTGTCTTTAGCGGCTTGACTGAAGCTCAAAGTTCTGAAAGCAACTTTTGTGAAAGATTGTTTATGATTGTGAGTACCTGTGGACTGTCTTTGAGTCGATGCATTTCTCTTGTTCAAGGTTCCCCTAAGCTTTTGCCCATTGACAGATTCATAGAGTAGTTTACTGGCTCTCTATGTTTGTCTCAATGGATTCTGATTTCTAAAACAAACAGTAGAAGGGATTAGGAATTATATATCTACAGTTTACTGTGGTATGTGTGAGAAATAGGTCCCCCAAAACATTACGCACGTGATAGACTTAATGAGATGAGGCCAATCCTTAGCAGTGGGCTTTGGCATATTTCTGGTCTTTTCCAAGCAGCAGGGTGTGGCACAACACTGCCTGTAGTGTAGTAAGGAGGATTGTCTGACCAACATATAGCTCTCTGGTTTCATAAGCAAACAGAAATGTTGTTTTCAGCTATACTTTTATCGTAGAGTTTTTTAATGTCGACATAACTATTCAACCTACAAATAGGGCACATACCACACAAAACTGGAAATATACTTTTTCCAATACGGACCGTCCTACCTAGCTGCTGTCTTTATCTGCTTGGTGCTTCATACATTGTGGTGATCTACCAGAGACTGCATTGAAGAACCTCTTCCATCTGAGAACTTGATGAACTCTCTCTCACCATGAGGTCCACTGCAGCTTTTTCACAGTCAGGGAGGGTTTGCTGTGCCATGACATCTGTTGTTGTTGGTCCACTGAGTTTTCTCAGGAAAGGGCAGTCACCTACTAGGAACGTTTAGAGTACTTCAGAGACCCTGCTGCTCACCCACCATAGGGACATCCAGATTTCATCCTCTAAATGGACTTGGCCACTGAACACAAATCCAAAGCTAGCATTACCTGCTTTTATGGACCATGGTATCCCCTTTTCTTAATCAGCCATCAAACTCACCCTTAGCATAACCCAATAGAATATCTATTAGGGTATTGGGAAGAGGAAGATCAGATACTCCAGACCTAAAAATGCAGAATAACTAAAGGCCACTATCAGAGCAACCGGGCTCTCGTGACACCTGAGCAAAACCACAGACTGATCAACTCCTTGCTACACTGCAAAACTGCAGCAATCCTCACTAAAGAGGCCCCAACTAAGGCTTGACAACTATACATGTTCATAAATTTCATGTTCATACAGATCTTTTTAGTGTTTTGGTCTCCCGAAATACTGACTTTGAGGATTTCATTAGTTGTCAATGATAATCGCCTAAAGTGAAAGAAATAAACCCTTGAAATATCTGTCTGTGTGTAATGAATGGATATGATGTACAAGTTTCAATGTTGGATTGAGTATAAAAGAAGTTGAAGACCACTCCTCTCTGCTTCTTGGCTGCCTATCCAATGCAGATATGGAAAAAGAAGAACCACTGAACCCATTACAAAATCAACTGTCAACCAATGACTCCACAAACTGGGAAAGCCCTGATCATTTCAAGTTTCAATTGGTAGAGCTCTAGACTGCTGCAAGGATGCCAGTTGTTCCAAGTTACGTTTTTCAAAGTTTTTTTTCAATGTCAACGAGATAGTTGAACTTGTGGATGTGTCACATAGTGAGCTAAACCCTGGATAGAGAGTATTCAGATTCAGAAAGCCTTCAAGGCATTAGCCCTTCTAAGGGTTCTATGGTGTAATGGTTAGCACTCTGGACTCTGAATCCAGTGATCTGAGTTCAAGTCTCAGTAGAACCTAGCTGCTGGCTTTAGTGGCTTCACTGAAGCTCAAAGTTCTGAAAGCAACTTTTGTGAAGGATTGTTTATGATTGTGAGTACCTGTGGACTGTCTTTGAGTCGATGCCTTTCTTCAGAAGATTCTTTGGCATTTCTCTTGTTCAAGACTCCCCTAAGATTTTGCCCATTGACAGATTCATAGAGTAGTTTACTGGCTCTCTATGTTTGTCTCAATGGATTCTGATTTCTAAAACAAACAGTAGAAGGGATTAGGAATTCTATATCTACAGTTTACTGTGGTATGTGTGAGAAATAGGTCCCTCAAAACATAACGCATGTGATAGACTTAATGAGATCAGGCCAATCATCTGGTTTCATAAGCAAAGTGACACTTGTGGAAGTGTCACTTAGTGAGTTAAACCCTGGATAGAGAGTATTCAGATTGAGAAAGCCTTGAAGGCATTAGCCCTTCTAAGGGTTCTATGGCTTTATAAAACGCACTAATAAGCCCTTTTAAGCTAAATCGACCAGAGTTTGTTTGTTTCTTTTGTGCAGGTCTGATTTAAGCCCAGCTAAATCTGGTCCAGACCAAATAACTGGATGGAGTCTAACTTGCTGAAATGGTCTGATCCACTTCCTATTGGACTCTGGTGCAGGTTGCTTCAGGAATCATTACAAACTGGCCTCAGTCTCACCCAAATTCAAAAAGCTCACAGCTTTTGGGCTTAGCAAGCTACTGTTGTATTAAATGTAATACGGAAACTATACCTGATCCACCTTATGTTGCCTAGCAACATCGCTACCAGCATGTGTTGAATCTTCTTGGGTGGTATAAGGTAGGTAATGAGGTCTTTGAAGACAGTAATACTTTAGTTAAATACTGTTTATAAATGTCTGCATTTGATTGTAAAACTGAAATACAAAACTATGAGAAATCTTAAAAAAATTCAAGGACAATTACATTTCAAAGCATATATTTTTCTTTGAATAACTTTTTATCTGATCAGTAAAAGAAAACCAAAAATAACCCAAATTGAACAAAGAAGAAAGTTATTGTTTAAAAAACAGCTAATCTATTTTAAAAAATGCATTCCGTGTTCAGCAGTTGGGACTAGAATGTTGGATAACACCTGGCATGTGATGTCACAAAGAGACTGCTGATGACATCACAGACTTTGGAAGGGATCTGAGCATAAACCCACCCAGTGTTCTTATCTGTTCCCGACCTTCATCGAGACAGATCCCTTTTGAGAAGCACGTTCGAACCTTAGCGAAACCAACCAGACATCGTTCTCAGATATCACACGTCTTTTAGGTCGATATTCTGATTGATAGAAAGTTAGCCATGGAGCAAAAACAGTTTGTTTGTGGAAATGAAACCTCTCCAGCTAAACTTTCATGGGAAGACATGATTGACCTCCCCATCCAGGTCGACTATGAGGCCATTATTTTCCCAACTGAAGAAGACAGCTTTGTCACCAGCGAGCTGCATCTCAGCAAAGCAGAAGATGGTTCAGAGATCCAAGGGGAAGCGACTTCTTCTGCTTCCATTGAGGCTCCCCCCTTAGCGGAGGTTCAGCTGAAATCATCCATCGCTGCTGACTCTACGTCTCTCGACTCAGACGAGGTCCAGCTAGCATGTCAGCCATCTCCAAGGTTAGAAGAACCAAAGACTCGCCCCAGTTCGGGTCTTTCTTCTGACTCACACCATCATGGTAAGTGTTTTATGGGTCAATACTAGGGTTGTCAACTCGATACAGATACTAAGTAAAACATTCGATACTCGATGTCATTTTCGATACCACAAGGATAAAAACAAAGACTCCAAAATTCAACAGAAATGTTCTCATTAATAAACAAAATACAATAAATAGATAAATAAATACAATAAACAACATTTTGAGGTTGTATGCTGCGCACAATATTAAGCAAGCTTGATAAAAAACTTACAAAATTAAAATGAAGTGTTCCTTCCTTGGCTATGCTTTGCACCAGACATGGGCAATGTGGAGTCAACAAGTCATCTCCATGTCATGTATTGGTTCTACCCAGCCACTGAAGCAGGTGAGTCCAATCTTCATCGTGAATTAACCTGTGCAGATTGGACTCACCTGGTTAATTGGCTGGGTAGATTAAATACATGACATTGAGATGACTTGTTGACTCCACATTGCCCATGTCTGCTTTGCACACATAACAATGACACTAGCCAAACCAGTTAAAAAACAAAAATCATTCTCAGCAGCGGCACCTGTTACAGAAAAAAGTCTGAAACCGAAAAGTGCACAAAATTATTCAATCAAACAGTGTTCAGAAAGTGCATTTTCCTCTATTCTGCACTTTAGATGAATGACTGCTTAGGTGCCACTGGTGGTAGCACTGTATTCATACTTTTGAAAATGAAAATTGTATCCAGATACAACTTTTCAGTATCGATACTTTTGACAACCCTAGTCAATACAAACATGCAGTTTGGCCACATTTGATAACCCAGTTCATTATGTGTCTTCCAAACCAGATAAAAACAGGAGAAAGCCATGGCACACCGGGACCAACAGAAAAACTGATGTTGACCGCCCTAAGTTCTATCAAAGCAACAGGATGCCACGCCATGCGTCAGCGGTTACGATGATCCCTCGCTCGATGTGCATCGAAGAGGCTATCAAACATATCAACGACCTCACTCAGCAGGTTACTGCTCTAAAACAAGAACTGCACGAGAGGACTTGTGATCTGCATGAGGAGAGAGAACAAAGAATCCAGTTTCAGGTTGACTGCAAAACTCAGATGAAACAAATCGCAGAACTGGAAAAAAGTTTAGAAAGTGAACGTCGCATGAGACTCAAAAGTGAAGAGAAAGAGGAGAAGCAGGAAACATTCACTGTAACCCAGCCTACACGTGCGTCAAAGTTATCACGCATTCCCACAGTTACAGTGTGCGTCAGTGTCCTGCATGAGCTCGCCTTCCTGAAGAGGCAGGCTGAGAAATACGCCAGTAGAGAAGGGAGGCTGGCTCCAGACTCAAGGAACAGGAGGAACTGATCAAATCTCTGAAGAGTCAAGTCTCACAATTGTCCGCAGAGTTGAAACTTCCTTTGAATAAAGAACATCATGAAGCTTCCTCACAAACAGAGGAGTCCATGAAAACTGAAGCTTCCAGTCAGAAAGAGGCCCCCATGCAAAACAGGCCCCAAAGAAACAGATGTGGTTCCACAGTTAGAGGCCCCCACCATGAAAACAGGAGACAGAATCCAAACGGAGGCTTCAACCCAAACCCAGGCGTCTACATAAATGCTGGCCATCATCTGCATACAAGCCGCCATCGAGACGCAGGACTGTACATGAACCAAGGCCCCCCCACGCATGGAAACCACCATCCAACCAGAGGCCTGCAGGCAAACAGAAGATTTCCTCCCTACAGAGGCTATTAGACAAACACAGGCCACCAGCTTGAAAGTGTTTCTGGCCTGAATAAAGGCAACAGCTTTTAATATGCACATTAAAAAAGACAAAAAAAAAACAATAAAAAAAAAGAAAAAAAATGATCCCCTCCTTGTGTCAATTCATATATATGTGTAAACAAATTCTATTAAGAATTGATAGTTTCAGAAAAACATGTTTATTACTTTAATTGAACACAGATGTTTGTTATTTCATTGCTTTGTTTCTACTGTAATCAGCTTTGCAAAGGTTATTCAGTTTTTCAACTGGGGCAGAAACATGGTCTGATTTTCTTCCTGCTCCCCTTTGCTTATGGTGAATGTGTGACAAAGTGCCTGTTTGTTCTAGTGATTTTTACCATGGAGCAATAAATGAAGACATTGCCCCCCTGCACCTTCAGATAGGGTGGGGGTCTCTGTTTTCAGAGGCAAAGAGGTAGAAGAATTGCCAGACCTACTTTGTATCCCTGTGAGGAGGTTTTGGAAAGCACCCCTTTAGGGATTTTATCATTCTGCTCAGGAATCTTAATTCCCATGTGGAAAATAACAGTAATACCTGGAGCGGTGTGATCAGGGGCTGGGACGTGCAGAGGGGGGGGCTGAGGGTGCTTGAGCACCTGCCGCTAAGCTCCTTTATACCCAAAATGCCCTTTTGCCTTTTTTATTCATTTATTGTGTGCTTGTATCTATGTGCATGTGTGTGTTTGTGTGTGTGTGCATGCCGAAAATAATAATAATTTAGATCAGGGGTCACCAACATGGGGCCCGCGGGCACCAAGGGGCCCTCAAGGGGGGCCCTTAGAGTCTTCTGAAAATAGAACAACTCAACAGTGAGCTACGTTTGAAATTTCACTGTATTCTGTTGCTCTTCTTTTTTTAATTGGGTTATAGAACATTTCATCATTTAATCATATATGGCATTTAAGCATTTATAGAGATTTCAAAATGAAAATGTCTAAAAGAAAATTAGAAATTTAAAGAAACGATAAAGATATGTTTAGGATGTATGAAGTTTAGGTGAACGTTGACCCTTGCCATTCATAGGTCAGTATTGGTAGCCCTTCCTGTGACTCAGTACCCCTGAATTAGCCCTCAGCTGTAAAAAGGTTGGTGAGCGCTGATTTAGATCTACCGTGCCACGGTAACCGTTGCTGGTCACATGATGAACTTAACGTGCTCTCCCTCACTCTGCCTTCACTGCACTGATGTGCCCTTCTGCAAATAACCAAGCGCTGCTTCAGAAAAACACTGACTTCCAGAAAAAGTAAACATCTGGTCCAGTATCTACGTTCTGCGGCGGTGTTAGTTTGTGCACGATGTATTGCTGCAAGATGAGTAGAGTAGACTGACCAAGTAAAGTGAGCAATCAGCATCCTCTGTGCTTTCCACATTTGCACACACCGCCTCTCTCAAGTTATAGCAGCTTGTCAGCGGCGCAAAAGTGGGTATGCACTATAATACGCCAGCCTGGCTGAACTGGAGAGAGCGCAGATCCAATTGCAGTAAAATAATTTATATTACAGTTGTCGCATCCCTGCCGCTAGCAGGTTGACCACACATGCAAAGCGTGTTATGGGGAAGAATAACGTCAGGTTTTTACTGTCTGTTTCTCCTGCCATGAGCAAAGTGCAATAGCACTAGAAATCCTGGAGAATTCCAGTTTTCCTGCAAGCCCCCCTCCCCTCTACAAGCTTGTGTATTCACTCTACCTTGCTAACCGTCCTTGTTGTAATGCTAATAACCTGTGATATAACCAGCCCTTCTACATGAGACTGGATAAAGGCTGAAACAAACTGGCATCAGAACCAGAGCATGCTCCAAACTCTTTTCATTACCTGCCCCTGCAACATCAGACCTTTCTGCAGGAATATCTTGATAAGTCAGATCTAAATCTTTTATTTAGGCAAACCTATTGAACAACCAGATATCATACGGGTCCTAGTTCCTGAGCTGAGAACTGGTCATAACCAGCTTTTCCAACAAGGCAAGGCAGAGCCTATTTATATTGTCCATTCACCAACAGACTCATTTATATTGCAAAGCTCACTATGTGAAAGAAAGAACGACTTAGAGAATAATTGTATTTTGTCTTGTCTCGCCTTTTCACGTCATTCAACATTTCAGCTTAGAGAATGACAAACACTATGGTTTCAGTACTGGAGTAACATTTATTTCACCAAAGGAAAAGCTCTACATATGAAGCTACAATTTAGCAGTTTTCAAACCCAAGGTGAGTCCTTCCTGTTGCAGAGATTGCGCAACTGGCTTACTTATAAAAACAATTAAGAAATCTCAAAAAGTTTAGCACATTTTCCAAAAGCAAGAGTTGTAGTCTAAACTAGATGAGGTTATCTATGTGTGCTACAAGTTTGGTGGCACTACAATGATCTATAGTGCAATTATTGGCTATTATTATATATTATATCGGCTATATTGATCTAGTTTGGTTAGCAACCTGAGCCTAGTAAACCTGAGAATCTTTGCTATCTCCAATTGAGATAAGATTCTAACTCTTCCCTGTTTTTGCCTCACAGGAATCCTGTCTCTCCTTGAAGCTCTGGATGAGCTTAACCTGCCGAGCCTACCCTCGTGAGCCAAACCTGAAGACTCTTCTCTGGATTCCCCTGCAGCTCTTGGCTAAGAGCTGGAAACCCAATTCAAGGTCTGCCCTCAAAGTCAGAAGTAAGACGCTGAAGCAGTTATTGGACTCTGCTGAACAGTCTCTGGACCCGACAGTTTCCTCTCTCAAAAAGAAACCCGGACTCCTTCAAGGTATTCCTCAGTAAACTCTAAGACTCATAACTCACTAGTTCCTGCGCTAACTGAACTGTCATCCCTGCAGACTCCAGTGAACCTGCCCCCAGGCCTGAACCAGTTCCAGTGCAATATTCATGTGCCTGTGTTAACAATAAACCTTGTTAAACTTTTCATCAGCCTCCGTGTGTGTTCTGCATATTGGGCTTACTCTGTAACCAATCATGACAGAACACTGCGGCCAAACACTAAGCCCAGCAGATCACCTCCGTCGAAGGCTTGAGGAACAAGACGCTCAGATCCATGGACAATCTCAAACCCTCCGTGACTTACATGCTATGGTTGATTACCAAAACCAAATGCTCCAAAACTATGCTAGCTACATGGGCAGTGCTAACGCCGCGTCGGCGGCACGTCAAATTCCGGATCCACTTCCGCCTCTAAGGTCACCGGCTGTGACATCATCTCCTGAGTTCCGTCCTAGTCTCCCTGAAAAGTTCTCAGGTAATCAGAAAGACTGTAAAGGTTTTTTGTTTCAATGCCGTCTTATTTTTGAGAACTCTCCTGGCAGTTTCCCTACGGATAAAAAGAAAATAACTTTCACTTTGTCCCAACTCACTGGGCGAGCCCTCGAGTGGGCGGAGGCCAGATTTACTTCCGCGAGCAGTTCCAGAAAAACTTTTTCTGAATTTGTTTCTGAATTTTCCCAGGTGTTTAATCAGGACTCTGATCAAACAATTGACTCTCGAGCTCTGCTGAATCTAAGACAGGGAAATTCCTCAGTAGCGGATTTTTCCATCAACTTCCGGGTCAAAGCCGCAGCTTCCGGATGGAACGAATGTGCTCTTAAAAGTGCATATTTTAAGGCATTGAATGACAATATCAAAGATAAACTTGCAACTCTCGATGAACCAGCTAGTCTGGAGGATTTAATCCGCCTAACAATTAGGTTCGACAACAGACTTCGTGCTAGAAACAGTTCAAGACAAAGGAGTCAACGTTTTTTTGTGTCAGCCCCTGCATTGAATAGAGCTTCTGTTTTTTCTGGATCCACAGAACCCGTTTCCAAGCTAAGGCCTAAAACCCAGTCTCTCTCTATGCCTGTCCAGGTCTCTCACTCAGTTGAGGCGGAAGCCGAACCTATGCAGGTTGGACACACAAGGCTAACCCCTGAGGAAAGACTAAGACGTTTCAGGGGCAAATTGTGCATCTACTGTGGTGAGACTGGCCATTTTATTGGCTCATGCCCAGCTAAGTCAAAAGCCGGGGCCCGTCAGAGGATCTGAGGAGTCTGACGGGCCATTTGAAAACTGAAAAATCTCCTCATTTGATGCTTCCAGCCACCCTATTTTTCTCTAAGCAGAATCTCACATTGTCAGCTTTTATCGACTCTGGATGTGAGTATAATCTGATAGACTCTAACCTGGTTCTGCAGCTACAGATTGAAACTGTCCCTTTAACCAAGCCACTTAGTGTCTCAGCTATTGATGGGAAGAGACTTCATCAGGTTACCCATCAAACGCAACCTCTGGAGCTTTTGATCTCAGGTAATCATCGTGAAACTCTGACATTTTTTGTTCTTCCTTCTACATGTTCTCCCTTGGTGCTTGGTTTTGAGTGGCTGGAACGACATAATCCCCATATAAATTGGGCTGAACGTCACATTGAGTCATGGTCGACCTCATGTCATGAAACATGCCTTCGTTCTGCAGCTCCCGCTGTACGGTCTCCTAGAGGGAGGGGGGAGATGGACTCTCCTGACCTTACTTCTGTCCCTTCCGAATACCATGATCTGGCTCCTGTCTTCAGTAAGGTTAGTGCTACGTCTCTTCCACCTCACAGACCATATGACTGTGCGATTGAGCTATTACCAGGAGCTCCTCTACCCAGCAGTAGACTTTACAATATTTCCAAACCAGAACGAGAAACCATGGAAAATATATAAATGAGTCCCTAGCTGCTGGAATAATCCGTCCATCTTCTTCTCTGTTGGGTGCTGGTTTCTTTTTTGTGGGCAAAAAGGATGGTTCCATAAGACCTTGTATAGACTACAGAGGCCTGAACCAAATAACTGTTAAAAATAAATACCCACTTCCGTTACTAGCATCAGCCTTTGAACCAGTACAAGGTGCAACTGTCTTCACCAAGCTTGACTTAAGAAACGCATATCACCTTCTCAGGATTAGAGAGGGTGACGAGTGGAAGACAGCCTTTAAAACCCCTTTGGGCCAGTTTGAATATCTGGTCATGCCTTTTGGTCTCACTAACGCCCCTGCATGTTTCCAAGCCCTCGTCAACGATGTCCTCAGAGACTTTTTGAATATCTTCGTGTTTGTTTACATTGACGACATTCTGATCTATTCAAAGAACCTTTCCGAGCATAAAAAACATGTCCGCCTGGTCCTGCAAAGATTATTGGAGAACAAACTTTTTGTAAAGGCTGAAAAATGCGAGTTTCATCAACCTTCAGTCACCTTTTTAGGGTTTTTGCTCGAGGGCGGGCAGGTTAAGCCATCTGAAGAAAAGATAAAAGCTGTTTTGGAATAGCCGATACCTGAGAACCGTAAACAGCTGCAGAGATTCCTGGGTTTTGCCAACTTCTACCGTCGATTTATCAGGAATTATAGTCAGACAGCCAGGGGAGGATCTTGGATCCTAGGAGATCAGGGGCTTAGCCCTGAGGGTGAAGATGAGAGAGTAGACTTTCTTCTAAATCCCGTTCTAATGTAAGATATGACAGATTACTGGATTAAAGAAATTTCTACTATACTACATGCTATCACACATAACAATTCCCCCTCGATTACATGGGAAGAAATGAATTCACCTGCAAGTCTTTAACTGTGTTTATCCCTCTCTTCATCAACAGCAAACTCTGTGGATTTGGTCAAATTTGATCATTATTTGACAAAGTTATCAGAGGGAAATCATATATTTTAGCCGCCTGATAGAATCCGTTTCCCCATAACATGGGAAAAAAAATAAACAAATCCAGTGAAACTGTCATTATTTTTCATATATTATGTTTAAAACATTTATTATTTTATATTTTTAAATACAAAATAGTTGTTGGATTACCTTTATTTAATGTATTTTAATTCTCAATTCCAAATGTCTGCAATAGCATTGCTCCAGACATTTGGAATTAAGAAACATCTTCAAACTTGGAAAACAATGTCCAGTGGTTTTGGTTTGAACTTTTTTTTTTTTGAATATTTATGAATTGTTAGATAAACATTTAAACAGAAAATATATTTCATAAAGATAATCAAAGGTGGAACGGATTCTATCAGGGGGCTAAAATATACGATTCCCCCCTCATAACTTTGGCAAATAATGATCAAATGTCACTAAATCCAGAGGATTTGTTGTTGATGAAGAGGAATAAACACAGTTAAAAATGTGCAGGTAAATTAATTTCTTCCCATGTTATGGAGGAGGAACAGATTATTTCAGGCAGCTGAAACATCAAGTCTCTCCTCCTCCCATATCTTTGGGAAGTAAAAAGCATCTGTTTCCAGATTCTCAAAAATTGTTTGTGTGATATCATGTAGTATACTAGGAATGTCCTTAATCCAGTAATCTGTCATATTTTACATTAGAACGGGATAAATCAGAAAGTCTAAACTCTCATCTTTTCAGGAATATTTGTGTCCTGCTATCAGCCAGTTTCCATCCTCTGATATCAGCAATGAAAAATGATTAATACTCACTACTGTTGGAAAACTGTTTGGTGACTGACTTTTATTTCTGTCAGGTTTAAGTGACAGAAGTTGGAAAAAGACGATTTTCTTGGCGTTTAAAATAACACAAAATAGCTTTAAAGCACCTCGTCTATTTATTTATTTTACAATTTTGTAAACAACAGCTGCTGATTAAACTGGATGTTGCAACCGTGACATGATTATAGCTGATTTTAGCGAGAAATCGATCAGACGCGTCGTGAAAATGGTCGAAAATGGTCCCATCCGCCATGTCCGCCTCTCTGGCTTCAATGCGATTCCCGAAATAAGGGGAACAGAATTTCATACACCACCGGGACAAACACGTCTGGAAGTCAGTCAGAGCTTCACATCCCTGGAACATCAGTCTGTTTAGCGTTGTCATTACACGATCCGTACCGGAAGCATGATCCGTACCATCAGCTCATTTGTGCGTGCGCAAACAGAATAACTTCCGGTGGCAATATTTCCTTTTTCTTACTTTTTTATTCTTTTGTATTTTTGAGAGGCATGGGTTTCTTTTTGTATATCTTTGTATTTTCGTCAATATTGCATTTTCTAAAAATAAAAAACAGAAATACATAAAAAAGTTCAATCGCCTTGTGACAGTTACTTTGACTGCTCTGAGCATGCGCATATATACGTCACACAGCGTATATATTTAAATTTGTTTAAATATTTGATTTACTCCGTTCTTAACTATGCACTCCAGCAGTACTGATCCCACAATGGATTCATTTGCTACATTTCGTGACCTGCAGTTTTTCATTGATAAGGGAACATTTCCCGAAAATTTTGATTTTTATTCCAGAAAAATGACGTCAAGCAATACAATGGATTGAATTTAAAAAGCATTCTTTTCTTCAAGAAAAGTCTTCAATATTGTCTTTACGATGTAGTTTAGTATTCTTTAATTATTTAAGGATATAAATAAAGTTTTTTAAGTACCGAAATTACGTTATTTTTTGGCGACCCGGAAGTTATTCTGTTCGCGCAGGCGCAAATGAGCTGATGGTACGGATCGTGCTACCGGTACGGATCGGGTAGCGACAAGCATGGATATCCATAATAAAGGCTAGATGTCTCGTCCGCGCTGCTGGCCAATGGGGGTCGACGTCCGCACGTGGCGGCCATCTTGCTACAGGCAGCTCTCTCATTCGTAACATTGTGTTTTAAAGGCGCATTTACTTAAATAACCATAACTTCCTGAATTGTCTAATTGTTTGGTTTGTTAAACAAAAGTCAGACATGTAGTTATGATACTGCACACTTATGAATAATTATAACCATGGTATTTCATATGAAAAGAACATTGAATAGAACATACAGGTGCAATAAATATACACATGCACAAGGTATTTATGTTAAATCAATATGTGCTAATAAAACTCAGTGTACTGAATGGCAACATGATATATAGATATATCTATAGATATCTATATAGATATCTATATAGATATAGATACCTATATATATAAATATGTGTATATATATATATATATATATATATATATATAAATATGTATATATATAAATAAAATTATGTATATATATATATATATAAATATGTATGTATATATATATATATATATATATATATATATATATATATATATATATATATATATATATATATATATATATATATATATGTATATATAAATATATATATATATATATATATATAAATAAACACTTTTATTTGGGTGTGATTAATTATTTCACAGTCCTAATTTATTTATATTTACATACATACTTTTATAATATGAATATTATTGTTATAATAAAATATGGAATACTGACAGAAAAGGCTTATTGTGTGGCAACCTCTTGGTGTAGAAGCATAATCCAGGTTTCAAATTAAAGGTAGCACTTTGAAGTTTCATGTAGACTATTCGGATTATATATCAGGGGTAATTACACAAAAGTTCCTATTTTTAAACCATTATAAAAGTGACATTTATTTGCTATTAAAATTGGTACAATAGTCCCCTTCACAAGTATATATAGATGTAGCATGTTGAAATCCCCACTTACACTACTGTAATGGTATACACATGGAAGACAGAGATTTAAAAAATGACCCAAAAAACATAGCTTGGCTAATGCCCTTTGAAAAGGACGGTTTTATTGAGCTTCTGTGTAATGTACAAGAGAGCGTTGTCCACAAGGCCATCAAAGCGGACAGGAAGGTAGCTGTGGTCATGTACTAGTGCAGGAATGTCAGCAAACGGGGATGGAAGATCTTCTCCTCCTGCTTACACATTATATAACCTGCAGAAACAAAAACAAAAGTGACCAACAACAATTCACAGTGTATAAGATTGGTATATCAATATGTGATTAAATTTCAATGATACACATGCCCTTTGAAGATGAGCTGGAAAGTTGAAAATGTTTGGCACAACACCATCTTTAAGTTGTCCAAATGAAACTAATACAAACTTATAAATGCTTTGAGTCAACAACAATCTTGTAATACTATTATGTCATAGCAAAAGTCTGGCATCTTCCTTTTAATAAACCCAGCAAATTCCTGTAACATAATGTAAGATGTGTTGACAAACCATATCGATTGGAAATCATGTCAAATTCTGCCTCTTCCACTGATGTAAAGTTGCTGGTTAATGTTAGCAGCTAGCTAAACTGTAACGTTAGCTGCTAACTTACTAACGTTAGGTCTCACTTCGCAGCTTCTTGTTATTAGCCAGCTAACGTTAGGCTAATAATGAAAATACAACAACACTCAGATTATTGTTATTAGCCAACTAATAACTACAACCACATCCACAAAGATTGTAATTTACACCAAAGATTAATTGTCACACAATCGTTATTGGTGTCAGTAAAACTTATATAATTGACCAATAGTCTCAGACTTGATAACTTGCGCAAGTAGCCGTGATGCACAACTATGCTGCATGATTAAGTCATTTTTCGACAAGAAAATCTAAATCTGCAATTTCGACATGTTCAAGCATCTAGAATAATAGCCACGTTCATAATGTTTGTAAGACACCAAACTGTTTGTAAATCCGTCAAGAATTCAGTGAGATGAGAGTATTTGTGTTCGTGCTGATCACTCACCTTACATTAGGTACCACAGAGCACAACAGAAAGCCTGCCTGAGGTAAGATGGCCGCCGGTGATGCCGTTTGAGACTCCGCCGTAAGACATCTAGCCTTTATTATGGATATCTATGGCGACAAGCAACAGCCATTGGTGAGAACCTCTTCTTCTGCACGGGAATGCTACGGGCTGCTTTCCTGCCTTTGCTGCCACCATCTGGTGAAATCCAGTACTGCACATTTTACTCAGATCAGCACAGAAGCGAGATCCGGGGCTCTAGGGGAAACATCCGGGGCTGCAGCCCAAGTAGCCGCCCCCTAGATCCGCCACTGCAGACAGCTCTACCTCTCACAACTCTAACATCAGTCAAAAGGACCTTCCAGTGGACCCCCGAAGCTCAAGTTGCCTTTGATAAACTTAAGACGTTATTTTCCAGAGCTCCCGTGTTAATCCAGCCTGATCCTGCCAAGCAATTCATCCTCGAGGTGGACGCCTCTGACTCTGGTGTTGGTGCCGTGTTATCCCAACAACTCGACTCTGATCAAAGAATTCACCCCTCTGCATTTTTCTCCCGTAGACTCTCCACAGCAGAGCAAAACTACGACGTTGGAGACCGAGAACTCCTGGCCATCAAACTCGCTTTGGAGGAGTGGAGACACTGGCTCAAGGGAGCTGAACACCCAGTCTTAGTTTGGACGGATCACAAAAACCTAGCATACATCCAGTCCGCCAAACAAGCTAACCCTCGTCAGTCAAGGTGGTCTCTGTTTTTCTCCCGTTTCAACCTCATTATTTCTTACAGACCCGGATCCAAGGATCCATTCTCTCTCTCGTCTATACTCTGTTGATCAATCCGAGACGCCTGAACCCGTTCTTCCTGCTTCCTGTACTGTTGGAGTGGTTTCCTGGGAGATCTCCGATCTCTTAAACTCTGCCTTGGCTTCTGAACCTGACCCAGGTAACGGTCCTCCTAACAGAACCTATGTTCCCTCATCTGTCAGATCTCGCCTGATTCAATGGACGCACACAGCCAAGTTCTCCGCTCACCCGGGGGTGAGCCGAACAATCGCCTTGATTTCCAGACGTTTCTGGTGGCCTACGTTGCACAAGGATGTGAAGGAATACGTTTTGGCCTGCTCCATATGTGCCAGAAACAAGACCTCACATCAACCGCCTTCTAGCCTGTTGCATCCTCTTCCTGTTCCAACTCGTCCCTGGTCTCACATCGCCATAGATTTTGTTACTGGTCTCCCAATCTCCAGAGGTATGTCAACTATTTTTACCATCGTCGATCGATTTTCGAAGTCATGTCATCTGATTCCCCTCAGGAAACTGCCCACGGCCTTTCAAACCGCTCAGCTCCTAGTGAAGCACGTTTTCCAACTCCATGGTATACCCCGGGAGATTCTCTCTGACCGTGGACCACAGTTTATCTCCCAAGTCTGGAAGGCCTTCTGTGCAGCTCTGAATTGTAAGTCGTCACTCACTTCTGGTTATCATCCACAGTCCAACGGTCAAACTGAAAGAATGAACCAGCAGATTTCGGTTCCATCTGTCAATCACCACATCCGCCGCTGTCAACGTGTCTGGAGGGACACCATCGCCTCCCTCAATCGATCTGTGACCACCAAGCGCTTTGCGGACTCCAAGAGACGTCCTGCCCTAGAGTATGCCATCGGTCAGGAGGTATGGCTTTCCACTCGGGACATTCCCCTCAAGGGAATGTCTCGTAAGTTGTCTCCGAGATTCATTGGCCCATACAGGATTGCCCAGGTTATTAACCCTTCTGCCGTAAGACTGCACCTTCCTTCTAGTCTCCGCATACATCCCACGTTCCACATCTCCCAGATAAAACCAGTTATCACCAGTCCTTTGTGCCCTCCACCCGACTCCCCTCCACCCACCGTGGACGTCGATGGACATCCTGCCTTCACCGTCCGCCGGATCGTGGACTCTCGTCGGCGAGGTCGCGGATGGCAGTACCTCGTCGATTGGGAGGGCTACGGTCCGGAGGATCGCCAATGGGTTCCTGGCTCCTACATCCTCGATCTGTCCTTGATAGAGGATTATGAGCGCTCCCTCCCGTCGACTTCTTCTGGACCGCCAAGAGGCGGTCGTTGAGAGGGGGGTACTGTTGGGATCTGGAGCTGTTCCACCTTCCTCCAGCAGAGTTCGCCGTGGGTCCTCCTGAGCTGAGCTCCCAACACACCTGTGGCCCATCTCATCATCAGAGGATCCACCACTATATAACCTGCCTTCAGACCTTGCCTCAACGCCGCAGTGTTGATCTAGTTTGGTTAGCACCTGAGCCTAGTAAACCTGAGAATCTTTGCTATCTCTGGTTGAGATAAGATTCCAACTCTTCCTTGTTTTTGCCTCACAGGAGTCCTGCCTCTCCTTGAAGCTCTGGATGAGCTTAACCTGCCGAGCCTACCCTCGTGAGCCAAACCTGAAGACTCTTCTCTGGATTCCCCCGCAGCTCTTGGCTAAGAGCTGGAAACCCAATTCAAGGTCTGCCCTCATAGTCAGAAGTAAGACGCTGAAGCAGTTATTGGACTCTTCTGAACAAACAGTCTCTGGAGCCAACAGTAACCTCTCTCAAAGAGAAACCCGGACTCCTTCAAGGTATTCTTCGGCTAACTCAAAGTCTCATAACTCATCTGTCCCTGCGCTAACTGAACTATCATCTCTGCAGACTCCAGTGAACCTGCCCCCAGGCCTGAGCCAGTTCCAGTTGAAATATTCATGTGCTTGTGTAACAATACACCTTGTTAAACTTTTCATCAGCTTCCGTTTGTGTTCTGCATATTGGGCTTACTCAGTAACCAATCATGACACAGATATGTCTTTATGAGCCTGAAACGTCAGGCCTAACTAACATCATAGATAGAGAAATAAGGTTCTGCAACCTGATTTTTATCATCTCAAAATCAGCATTGCAGCTATGCTAGCAACATTGTGCTTTCATTATGATTTAATTTCTCGATAGATAGTTAATCAGTTTCTACCTGTTTCATCCTGTGTCTCCTCTCCCCATCACCCCAGGCTCCCTCGCTTTGCCCCATTCGGTTTCCAAAACTAATCAGTCTCAGTCGCTCTCGTGTCATCTCGTGCTGCATTCACTGCAGTCCGACATTGGAAATTAGCGGTCGTAATTCTCAAATTATCCATAATTTATAAGCCTCGCCAAGCCTACAGCCAACTGGGCTGGCAGCAGGGGTGGCAAGGCTGTCATTTAGGGTGGCAGTTGCCACCCTATGCCACCCCAGTAGATCCGTCTATGGTTCTATGGTGTAATGGTTAGCACTCTGGACTCTGAAACCAGTGATCTGAGTTCAAGTCTCAGTAGAACCTAGCTGCTGTCTTTAGCGGCTTGACTGAAGCTCAAAGTTCTGAAAGCAACCTTTATGAGAGGTTGTTTATGATTGTCAGTACCTGTGGACTGTCTTTGATTCAATGCATTTCTCTTGTTCAAGGTTCCCCTAAGCTTTTGCCCATTGACAGATTCATAGAGTAGTTTACTGGCTCTCTATGTTTGTCTCAATGGATTCTGATTTCTAAAACAAACAGTAGAAGGGATTAGGAATTCAATATCTACAGTTTACTTTGGTATGTGTGAGAAATAGGTCCCTCAAAACATAACGCATGTGATAGACTTAATGCGATGAGGCCAATCATTAGCAGTGGGCTTTGGCATATTTCTGGTCTTTTCCAAGCAGCAGGGTGTGGCACAACACTGCCTGTAGTGTAGTAAGGAGGATTGTCTGACCAACATATAGCTCTCTGGTTTCATAAGCAAACAGAAATATTGTTTTCAGCTATAGTTTTATCATAGAGTTTTTTAATGTCCACATAACTATTCAACCTACAAATAGGGCACATACCACATAAAACTGGAAATATACTTTTTTCCAATACGGACCGTCCTACCTAGCTGCTGTCTTTATCTGCTTGGTGCTTCATACATTGTGGTGATCTACCAGAGACTGCATTGAAGAACCTCTTCCATCTGAGAACTTGATGAACTCTCTCTCACCATGAGGTCCACTGCAGCTTTTTCACAGTCAGGGAGGGTTTGCTGTGCCATGACATCTGTTGTTGTTGGTCCACTGAGTTTTCTCAGGAAAGGGCAGTCACCTACTAGGAACGTTTAGAGTACTTCAGAGACCCTGCTGCTCACCCACCATAGGGACATCCAGATTTCATCCTCTAAATGGACTTGGCCCCTGAACACAAATCCAAAGCTAGCCTTACCTGCTTTTATGGACCAAGGTATCCCCTTTTCTTAATCAGCAATCAAACTCACCCTTAGCATAACCCAATAGAATATCTATTAGGGTATTGGGAAGAGGAAGATAAGATACCCCAGACCTAAAAATGCAGACCAACTAAAGGCCACTATCAGAGCAACCTGGGCTCTCGTGACACCTGAGCAAAACCACAGACTGATCAACTCCTTGCTACACTGCAAAACTGCAGCAATCCTGACTATAGGGGCCCCAACTAAGGATTGACAACTATACATGTTCATAAATTTCATGTTCATACAGATGCTTTCAGTGTTTTGGTCTCCCGAAATACTGACTTTGAGGATTTCATTAGTTGTCAATGATAATCGCCTCAATTGAAAGAAATAAACCCTTGAAATATCTGTCTGTGTGTAATGAATGGATATGATGTACAAGCTTCAATGTTGGATTGAGTATAAAAGAAGTTGAAGACCACTCCTCTCTGCTTCTTGGCTGCCTATCCAATGCAGAGATGGAAAAAGAAAGACCACTGAACCCATTACAAACTCCACTGTCAACCAATGACTCCACAAACTGGAAAAGCCCTGATCCTTTCAAGTTTCAATTGGTAGAGCTCTAGACTTTGGCTGCAAGGATGCCAGTTTTTCCAAGTTACGTTTGTCAACCTTTTTTTTCAATATCGACAAGATAGTTGAACTTGTGGATGTGTCACATAGCGAGCTAAACCCTGGATAGAGAGTATTCAGATTGAGAAAGCCTTGAAGGCATTAGCCCTTCTAAGGGTTCTATGGTGTAATGGTTAGCACTCTGGTCTCTGAATCCAGTGATCTGAGTTCAAGTCTCAGTAGAACCTAGCTGCTGTCTTTAGTGGCTTCACTGAAGCTCAAAGTTCTGGAAACAACTTTTGTGAGAGGTTGTTTATGATTGTGAGTACCTGTGGACTGTCTTTGAGTCGATGCATTTCTCTTGTTCAAGGTTCCCCTAAGCTTTTGTCTATTGACAGATTCATAGAGTAGTTTACTGGCTCAAAATGCTTGTCTCAATGGATTCTGATTTCTAAAACAAACAGTAGAAGGGATTAGGAATTCTATATCTACAGCTTACTGTGGTATGTGTGAGAAATAGGTCCCTCAAAACATAACCCAATAGAATATCTATTAGGATATTGGGAAGAGGAAGATCAGATACTCCAGACCTAATAACTAAAGGCCACTATCAGAGCAACCTGGGCTCTCATGACACTCACACTGCATGAAAAGTGAGATTTTCGTCCCCGTAAACTCCCGCAGATCTGCCTGATTTTCGTCAGTTTCCGACAATTTGCAACCCATGCTTGTCCGCGTTTGTCGTGCCACAAATTGTCGGAAATGGATTCTGACGTATGTGGAGAGCGATCAGCTGTACTAATGGCCCTAATTAGCATATGAATGCAGCAAACCCGCGCGGCTGGCCAGGTCTGGCTTGAATAACCTTCTCAGTATTGGCTGAAACCACTATTCTCAAACAAGTGAAATCGCTCGTGATTGGCAGCAAAACCACACGTGGCCACGCACGCTTTAATTTTCTTACTGAGTATTGGACGGAACCACTTCTTTTTAAACAAGTAAAGTCGCTCGTGATTGGTTGGCATATATATATATATTTACATAAAAATTTACATATATATATATATTTATGAATATATATTTATTCTTTCATATATTTATTCATTCATATATTTATTCATTCATATGGTGTGTATTTATGTTATCCTACACTACTACACAATTATTAGGCTACCATCAAGGACATGAATGAATTTATACAGGAAATGAACATTTGCCAGGAAGCTGTTTATGCAAAGAAAGAGCTTTATTGAAACACACACAACTATATACAACGCGTATCCAAACACATGCGTATCTAAAAATTACAACTCCGTGAGCGGTCCGTTTGCTTCCTAGGGGTTGGAGGTAACTGGCAGCATTCCCTCCGAGGCAGGTCGGATGTGCAGACGCCTACTGTGCGTGGCCCTGTACTTCGGCATCGCTTCTAACCGGGACTGCAGCTTAACACAGAGTTCAGTGAGATCCGGCCTACGAAATGGCGGCGACCGTACAATCCATCCAGAGACACCGCCAACGACGCCATCTTCTTCGTCGGACATGAGGCCGACGGTGGCGGACTTCCAGAGTTCCACTTCCTCATCTGCTAGCACACTCTGCCTCGCTTTCAGCAGCTGAAAAAAAAAACAATGAATCAGCGCACTGCGTATGGACACAACACATCTATCAATGCACCTGAAAAATAGTCACCAAATAAAGTCTTACCCTCTTTCTTCTGGCCCGACTCCGAGCAGATTGCTTGGCAGCCTCCGCACGCAGTGTGTTGGCTGGCTGCGTATATCTGAAGCTCCTGCGTACCGTCTCAAAATACGTCTTACAGGCAGCTGGAAAAAAATTTAATGAGAGTGGTATGAATAAAAAATCAAACGCAAGTCACAGTAACAAGGAAGGAGAAAATATTAAAACAAGTCACTTACACACAATGTCGTCTTTATCAACATCGTGCAAATCTGGACTTGCTGATATGGCTCCGAGCAAATAGGAGGTCTGTGAAAACAAAATGTAAAGCTATGATCGGTATCTATCCGTATCCATTTCCTTTTACCGCAGAATGAAAGCATATTCTTTAAATCTTACCCTTGCTCCGGTTCATAGCGCCTGCAATTAGTCTCCGAGTTTTGAAGACGGCGTACTGCTTCCTGTGAATCACAAAAAATACACTTTAATAAAGCTTGTTCTTGCAAGGCTACTATTAGCCGTAGCTTTAGGCTAGGCTGTTATTAGCCGTAGCCTTAGGCTAGGCTGGTATTAGCCGTAGCTTTAGGCTAGGCTGCTATTAGCCGTAGCTTAGGCTAGGCTGCTTTTAGCTTAGCAGGCAGTAATCGAACATATATTTACCGCTAGCATCTCTTCTTTGAGTTCGTCTTGTTCGATGCAGAGTCGCCATCGCGTTCAAGAGGAGTTTTACCCCGAAATCCCACATACTCCGCTCCAGACCGCCTGCACAAAGCAAAGCATACATCCTCCGTGCCGCTCTGAGTTTCTTGGAGATCGTAGAGAGCATGCGCGAGATGAACCAGGGTTTCCGCGGATCAATAAAAATAATTAAAAAATCATTCTTTTTTTTTTAAATCAAGGCCTTAAATGGCACTAAAATTATTTAAATATGTTTATCGAAGTATTTATAATTCTTTAATAAAAAATGCTTATCAAAACAATTTCGTCAGATATATTATATCGCTCCAGGCGGAGAAAAAGCTAGAGGATATATATATACGTATATATGTGTGTGTGTGTGTTTACATACATACAGGAGTCATGGAACTCTGCTTACAGCTCCTTCATATTTCATGTACACTAATAACTTGTGTACATGGTTCTTGTTGATGGCATTAAAATCATTTCTAATAGCATTAAAATAGCATTAAATTAGAGTCACTCATTCCTGTATGAACCCTGTGAGCGCTTAATTTAAAGGAAAATTCCGGTTTTTAACACTTTTAGCCCATTTTCTGTAGTGTCCAGGATGAAATCGAATGATCGACACCAAAATTTTGACGATTGGTCCTGTCTCTGCTATTTGGCTCATGCAGAATCCCCCCCTGGCTGCTTCAGAATGGCTTCCATAGTGCATGTCCGATAATGTCCTTAAAACAACCTTAAACGTTCTTTTTTTAAAATATGCTACTCACCGGGTCGTCAGCGCTGTTCAATGACGTTCCAAAACAAGTTTCGTGAAGAAAAACCGTTCCTGTCTTGTTTTATTTAGCATTTTGTAAATCCCAGAACTATTTTTTCCGATACATCACAACCGCTTATAAACTTCCGCTTCCCGTTCGAATCTGAAGCGTTGCACACTCCAGACCACTAGTTGGCGACGGTATCCTCTACCGTCAAACTCAAAGTCCAATATGTCCTCCTCAAGAATCCACCTTTCGTATTCCATTTTCAGAGTTTTTTAAAGTGTTTAACAGAGACGTTAGCACCTCGACGTCGGAGTACACAGAGTGAAGCATAAACACTTGGGCCTTGCGAAAAGACTACAACTAATCGTAAACCGGCCCCATTTCCGTTTCCGGTGGCGGAGGGATATTGACTATTCCAACAGAACTCAATGGGATTTACAAAATGCTAAATAAAACACTACAGGAACGTTTTTTCTTTACGAAACTTTTTTTGGAACGTCATTGAACAGCGCTGACGACCCGGTGAGTACCATATTTTAAAAAAAGAACGTTTAAGTTTGTTTTAAGGACATTATCGGACATGCACTATGGAAGCCATTCTGAAGCAGCCAGGGGGGGATTCTGCATGAGCCAAATAGCAGAGACAGGACCAATTGTCAAAATTTTGGTGTCAATCATTCGATTTCATCCTGGACACTACAGAAAATGGGCTAAAAGTGTTAAAAACCGGAATTTTCCTTTAATATGACATATTAAAAAATCCCACCATCATACAGCATATGTTCAGTTTCTGTCCAAATATATATATATTTTTTAGTAGATTTTTGTAACGGGGATAAGGATAATTCAAAGCTGCTTTTTTTGAATGAACTTGTTCACTACTCCCAAACATTCCTGTAATAAGAAGTTTCTTTTGAATGGATTTTATTAAAGTTTAAGTCCCTCGGTATAAAATAAATATTTTGATGGAGATGAGAAATCTGCTTCCTCGTTGGTGAATAACCAATAGTTTGGATCCAATCGTCTAAATAAACGGTGTTAGTTTTTTTTTTTTTATATATATAAGAATTGTGCTATAATTTCTAGTCACCGATCTGTTGCTGCTATATTTTAATTTGACGAACCGGAATTTGTCGATGTTCTTTTTCCTGTTTGGTGCGATTGCAATTGCGGATCTTGACCTGGCCGGACCTTATGACCACAGTGTACCAATCTTCTGATGGCTACTTCCAACAGGATAATGCGCCATGTTATAAAGTGAATCATCTCAGACTCATTTCTTGAAACTTTTCCACTTAAGTAATTGTGAATTGAGCATATTGACAGACAACATTTTATTTTTTATCTTAAATGCATTTTTTTTTTTTTTATAATTACTGCTCTAAATGAATTGCTCTGTCAGCTAAAGATCTGTTTTGGTCTCTATACTTTAATTAAATAAATCAATTCAAGCTAAAATGTAAGAGGCTATACTGAGCCTGATCTCTTTGTAACAGAGATTTTCTTACCTTTTAGAAAAATGTCACTTGGAGTAAACCCCCCCCCCTGCAACCCTGATTTGCATTTGTATAGCTCACAGCATGTTAATTTACATGTTAAAGCCTCCCCTAGAATTCCATGGGGGGGAGGCATGGGGGGAACACTCACTGCATGAAAAGTGAGATTTTCGTCCCCGTAAACTCCCGCAGATCTGCCTGATTTTCGTCAGTTTCCGACAATTTGCAACCCGTGCATGTCCGCGTTTGTCGTGCCACAAATTGTCGAAAACGGACTCTGACATATGTGGAGAGCGATCAGCTGTACTAATGGCCCTAATTAGCATATGAATGCAGCAAACCCGCGCGGCTGGCCAGGTCTGGCTTGAATAACCTACTCAGTATTGGCTGAAACCACTATTCTCAAACAAGTGAAATCGCTCGTGATTGGCAGCAAAACCACACGTGGCCACGCCAGGCTTTAATTTTCTTACTGAGTATTGGACGGAACCACTTCTTTTTAAACCAGTAAAGTCGCTCGTGATTGGTTGGCATATATATATATATTTACATATAAATTTACATATATATATTTATTCATATATATATATATATATATATATATATATATATATATATATATATATATATATATATATATATATATTTATTCATTCATATATTTATTCATTCATATATTTATTCATTCATATGGTGTGTATTTATGTTATCCTACACTACTACACAATTATTAGGCTACCATCAAGGACATGAATGAATTTATACAGGAAATGAACATTTGCCAGGAAGCTGTTTATGCAAAGAAAGAGCTTTATTGAAACACACACACACACAACTATATACAACGCGTATCCAAACACATGTGTTTCTAAAAATTAAAAGTCCGTGAACGGTCCGTTTGCTTCCTCGGGGTTGGAGGTAGCTGGCAGCATTCCCTCCGAGGCAGGTCCGATCTGCAGACGCCTACTGTGCGTGGCCCTGTACTTCGCCATCGCTTCTAACCGGGACTGCAGCTTAACACAGAGTTCAGTGAGATCCGGCCTACGAAATGGCGGCGACCGTACAATCCATCCAGAGACGCCGCCGACGACGGCATCTTCTTCGTCGGACATGAGGCCGACGGTGGCGGACTTCCAGAGTTCCACTTCCTCATCTGCTAGCACACTCTGCCTCGCTTTCAGCAGCTGAAAAAAACAAAACAATGAATCAGCGCACTGCGTATGGACACAACACATCTATCAATGCACCTGAAAAATAGTCACCAAATAAAGTCTTACCCTCTTTCTTCTGGCCCGACTCCGAGCAGATTGCTTGGCAGCCTCCGCACGCAGCGTGTGGCTGGCTGCGTATATCTGAAGCTCCTGCGTACCGTCTGAAAATACGTCTTACAGGCAGCTGGAAAACAATTAAATGAGAGTGGTATGAATAAAAAATCAAACGCAAGTCACAGTAACAAGGAAGGAGAAAACATTAAAACAAGTCACTTACACACAATGTCGTCTTTATCAACATCGTGCAAATCTGGACTTGCTGATACTGTATGGCTCCGAGCAAATAGGAGGTCACCGCCTCATTGTGAGGCGACAGTAGTCTGTGAAAACAAAATGTAAAGCTATGATCGGTATCTATCCGTATCCATTGCCTTTTACCGCAGAATGAAAGCATATTCTTTAAATCTTACCCTTGCTCCGGTTCATAGCGCCTGCAATTAGTCTCCGAGTTGTGAAGATGGCGTACTGCTTCCTGTGAATCACAAAAAATACACTTTAATAAAGCTTGTTCTTGCAAGGCTACTATTAGCGGTAGCTTCTGGCTAGGCTGCTATTAGCCGTAGCTTAGGCTAGGCTGCTTTTAGCCTAGCAGGCAGTAATCGAACATATATTTACCGCTATCATCTCTTCTTTGAGTTCGTCTTGTTCGATGCAGAGTCGCCATCGCGTCCAAGAGGAGTTTTACCCCGAAATCCAGACGCTCCAGACCGCATGCACAAAGCAAAGCATCCATCCTCCACCGCACCGCTCTACTTCTTCTTCTTCTTGTCGAGTTTTATGGCGGTTGGCAACAAACTGTTAGTAGCATTACCGCCACTTACTGGTATGGAGTGTGGTTCGTGATGGTTTAAATATTTATCCTAATACATTCTACCCTAACTTCTTCTAAACATACATTCACACTTAAAAATATATACATATTTGTGCACAGCTTTGTATATCATTCCTTCACTCACAAACACACTTACTATAATTAAATTCTATGGAATAATTTCGTTTTCTTTAGAAATCGAATAATTATTTGTATGTGTTTACTCCCTAAATTTTTGCTCAGTATATCTAATAAATTAACCTTCTCCTTAATGTCTTCAAACTCTCTTCTCATATATCTTCTCTCTCTTTCATATTTATGACATTCTAATATAACATGTTCTATGGTTTCATATTTATCACAGAAATCACATTTGCCCGTTTTATGTTTTTGTATTTTAAAAAGTGTATAATTAAGTCCTGTATGACCAAATCTTAACCTTGTTATCACTCTTTCCTCCTTTCTATTTCTTCTTCCATTTCTTCTTTCTCCTACCATCTTCTGAATTTTATAAAACCATCTTCCTGTTTTATCTTCATCCCACCTTTTTTGCCAAATTTCCATAAGTTTCTCTTTAATAATACTCTTTCCTTCTGATTTACTTATTTTAACTATAAAACTAATAGAATGTTTAATTGCCCTTTTTGCCATTTTATCTGCCCTCTCGTTTCCTACTACCCCAATATGTGCTGGAACCCACACAAATGTAACTATCAGCCCCATGTTTCGTATTCTGAACAGTGTATGATTTATTTCTAATAAAATGTCCATCCTACTATCGGTTTGGTTATTTTTTTAAACTTAACAATGCAGAGCTTGAATCTGAACATATTGTTTTTAATGGTTTTATGTCTTCTACCCATTGTAACGCTAATAATATTGCCAACATTTCTCCTGTGTATACTGATAATCCATCTGTAATTCGTTTTCCTATTTTTATATTGAATTCTGATACTACAAATGCTATTCCTAGTTTCTCAGTGATTTTTGATGCATCAGTATAAATTTGAATATATTGATTATAACTGTCTAAATGTAACTGTACTAAATTAATATCTACCGTGTACGTTTTATCTTGTTTCTTTTCCATTAGTGACATATCTACTGTTGCTTCTGGTAGAAATCAGGGAGGTATAATTGATATTGGTGTTGTTTGACTCATTTCTAAACTATTCATTTTAATTTTTTTTTATTTTTGTTTCAATTGTCCATCCAAAACTCCTCATTTCTTTCTTTTCTTTTTCCCAGCATGGATTTAAAATGTCCAAAGTTGGGTGATCCCCATTATTTCCTTGTAAATTTAACCAGTAATTGATTTCTAATTTTGTTCTTCTTAAATCTAATGGCATTTCTCCCATTTCTATTTCTAATGCTGCTGTTGGTGTGGTTTTAAATGCTCCAGTACATAATCTTAGTGCCTGATGTTGGATAATGTCTAATTTGGTTAGATGTGTTTTAGCTGCTGAACCGTACACTAAACAACCAAAGTCTATGTTAGATCTTATCATACTTGTGTAAATCTGTTTTAGTGATTTCCTATCTGCTCCCCAGTCACTGCCAGCCAAACATCTCAAAATATTCAAGATTTTCTTACATTTATCAACAACTTTTTGTATATGTATATGCCATTTTAATTTTTCATCAAACTATAATCCTAAAAATCACCGCGCCGCTCTGAGTTTCTTGGAGATCGTAAAGAGCATGCGCGAGATGAACCAGGGTTTCCGCGGATCAATAAAAATAATTAAAAAATCATTCTTTTTTTTTTTTAATCAAGGCCTTAATTGGCACTAAAATTATTTAAATATGTTTATCAAAGTATTTATAATTCTTTAATAAAAAATGCTTATAAAAACAATGAACTTGTTCACTACTCCCAAACAGGGGCGTCTCTAGGTTTAAGAGACAAGGGTGGCTCAGCCCCTAGAAGATATTGCGCGTCTCAGACAACTGCTAAGGCGTTCAGATTAACTTGTCTTCTTTATGGCTTTTATTTGGTGCTTTACTGCATTTGTTTTGGGAAAATATGAGGAAAAAATAAATACAGAAAAAAAAATGTTTTTTTTTAAATCGCAAAATAATTATAGGGTGTCTAATGCCAAAGAAAGGATGACTGAAGCCACCCTTAAATAGGTCTAACGACACTTATGCTCCCAAACTCAGCATCTCTTTTCATTCCTGTAATAAGAAGTTTCTTTTGAATGGATTTGATTAAAGTTTAAGTCCCTCGGTATAAAATAAATATTTTGATGGAGATGAGAAATCTGCTTCCTCGTTGGTGAATAACCAATAGTTTGGATCCAATCATTTAAATAAACGGTGTTAGGTTTTTTTATATATATATATAAGAATCGTGCTATAATTTCTAGTCACCGATCTGTTGCTGCTATATTTTAATTTGACGAACCGGAATTTGTCGATGTTCTTTTTCCTGTTTGGTGCGATTGCAATTGCGGATCTTGACCTGGCCGGACCTTATGACCACAGTGTACCAATCTTCTGATGGCTACTTCCAACAGGATAATGCGCCATGTTATAAAGTGAATCATCTCAGACTCATTTCTTGAAACTTTTCCACTTAAGTAATTGTGAATTGAGCATATTGACAGACAACATTTTATTTTTTATCTTAAATGCAATTCTTTTTTAAATAATTACTGCTCTAAATGTATTGCTCTGTCAGCTAAAGATCTGTTTTGGTCTCTATACTTTAATTAAATAAATCAATTCAAGCTAAAATGTAAGAGGCTATACTGAGCCTGATCTCTTTGTATCAGAGATTTTCTTATCTTTTAGAAAAATGTCACTTGGGGTAAAACCCCCCCTGCAACCCTGATTTGCATTTGTATAGCTCACAGCATGTTGTATAGCTCACAGAATTCCATGGGGGGGAGGCATGGGGGGAACACTGCCTAAGAAATTCCACGTCAATTTCTGACAATTTACGGGAGTTTTCGGCGAAGCCTGCAAACTGCCGTAAACTGCCGCTAACCAGAAGTTCCACGACAATCTACAGTGCCGCATATTGACGAAAATCCCACTTTTCCTGCAGTGACTGCCAAAGAAAGTCCACGTCAATTTCTGACAATTTACGGGAGTTTTCGGCGAAGCCTGCAAACTGCCGTAAACTGCCGCTAACCTGAAGTTCCACGACAATCTACAGTGCCGCATATTGACGAAAATCCCACTTTTCCTGCAGTGACTGCCAAAGAAAGTCCACGTCAATTTCTGACAATTTACGGGAGTTTTCGGCGAAGCCTGCAAATTGCCGTAAAATGCCGCTAACCTGAAGTTCCATTTCAATCTACAGTGCCGCATATTGACGAAAATCCCACTTTTCATGCAGTGGGAGCAAAACCACAGACTGATCAACTCCTTGCTACACTGCAAAACTGCAGCAATCCTGACTAAAGAGGCCCCAACTAAAGATTGACAACTATACATGTTCATAAATTTCATGTTCATACAGATCCTTTCAGTGTTTTGGTCTCCCGAAATACTGACTTTGAGGATTTCATTAGTTGTCAATGATAATCACCTAAATTGAAAGAAATAAACCCTTGAAATATCTGTCTGTGTGTAATGAATGGAAATGATGTACAAGTTTCAATGTTGGATTGAGTATAAAACAAGTTGAAGACCACTCCTCTCTGCTTCTTGGCTGCCTATCCAATGCTGAGATGGAAAAACAAGAACCACTGAACCCATTACAAACTCCACTGTCAATCAATGACTCCACAAACTGGAAAAGCCCTGATCCTTTCAAATTTCAATTGGTAGAGCTCTAGACTTTGGCTGCAAGGATGCCAGTTTTTCCAAGTTACGTTTGTCAAAGTTTTTTTTCAATATACACAAGATAGTTGAACTTGTGGATGTGTCAGATAGCGAGCTAAACCCTGGATAGAGAGTATTCAGATTGAGAAAGCCTTGAAGGCATTAGCCATTCTAAGGGTTCTATGGTGTAATGGTTAGCACTCTGGACTCTGAATCCAGTGATCTGAGTTCAAGTCTCTGTAGAACCTAGTTGCTGTCTTTAGCGGCTTGACTGAAGCTCAAAGTTCTGAAACCAACTTTTGTGAAAGATTGTTTATGATTGTGAGTACCTGTGGACTGTGTTTGAGTCGATGCATTTCTCTTGTTCAAGGTTCCCCTAAGCTTTTGCCCATTGACAGATTCATAGAGTAGTTTACTGGCTCTCTATGTATGTCTCAATGGATTCTGATTTCTAAAACAAACAGTAGAAGGTGCTGATGAAGGTTTTCAGTCATCCAGGTCATAGTCATTCCGTAAAACAGGCTAACGATGGAACTAAACGACCCATTCATCGGTTACCATTTGCATGTTTCCAAGCGATACAAGGCTTTGTCTATATTAGACTCAAACTCACTGCGGATCCAGACATTTGAATTGAGAAAGCTTCCTGGAGAGGTGGCGAAACGTCTTCAAATCTTGGAAACCAAGTCCAGTGGATATTTTTTGAATTTTTACGGAAAAACAGTAGAAGGGATTAGGAATTCTATATCTACAGTTTACTGTGGTATGTGTGAGAAATAGGCCCCTCAAAACATAACGCATGTGATAGACTTAATGCGATGAGGCCAATCATTAGCAGTGGGCTTTGGCATATTTCTGGTCTTTTCCAAGCAGCAGGGTGTGGCACAACACTGCCTGTAGTGTAGTAAGGAGGATTGTCTGACCAACATATGGCTCTCTGGTTTCATAAGCAAACAGAAATATTGTTTTCTGCTATACTTTTATCATAGAGTTTTTAATGTCGACGTAACTATTCAACCTACAAATAGGGCACATACCACATAAAACTGGAAATATACTTTTTCCAATACGGACCGTCCTACCTAGCTGCTGTCTTTATCTGCTTGGTGCTTCATACATTGTGGTGATCTACCAGAGACTGCATTGAAGAACCTCTTCCATCTGAGAACTTGATGAACTCTCTCTCACCATGAGGTCCACTGCAGCTTTTTCACAGTCAGGGAGGGTTTGCTGTGCCATGACATCTGTTGTTGTTGGTCCACTGAGTTTTCTCAGGAAAGGGCAGCCACCTGCTAGGAACGTTTAGAGTACTTCAGAGACCCTGCTGCTCACCCACCATAGGGACATCCAGATTTCATCCTCTAAATGGACTTGGCCACTAAACACAAATCCAAAGCTAGCATTACCTGCTTTTATGGACCATGGTATCCCCTTTTCTTAATCAGCCATAAAACTCACCCTTAGCATAACCCAATAGAATATCTATTAGTGTATTGGGAAGAGGAAGATCAGATACTCCAGACCTAAAAATGCAGAATAACTAAAGGCCACTATCAGAGCAACCTGGGCTCTCGTGACACCTGAGCAAAACCACAGACTGATCAACTCCTTGCTACACTGCAAAACTGCAGCAATCCTGACTAAAGGGGCCCCAACTAAGGATTGACAACTATACATGTTCATAAATTTCATGTTCATACAGATCCTTTCAGTGTTTTGGTCTCCCGAAATACTGACTTTGAGGATTTCATTAGTTGTCAATGATAATCGCCTAAATTGAAAGAAATAAACCCTTGAAATATCTGTCTGTGTGTAATGAATGGATATGATGTACAAGTTTCAATGTTGGATTGAGTATAAAACAAGTTGAAGACCACTCCTCTCTGCTTCTTGGCTGCCTATCCAATGCAGGGATGGAAAAAGAAGAACCACTGAACCCATTACAAACTCCACTGTCAACCAATGACTCCACAAACTGGGAAAGCCCTGATCCTTTCAAGTTTCAATTGGTAGAGCTCTAGACTTTGGCGCCAAGGATGCCAGTTTTTCCAAGTTACGTTTGTCAAAGTTTTTTTCAATGTCAACAAGATAGTTGAACTTGTGGATGTGTCACTTAGCGAGCTAAACCCTGGATAGAGAGTATTCAGATTGAGAAAGCCTTGAAGGCATAAGCTCTTCTAAGGGTTCAATGGTGTAGTGGTTAGCACTCTGGACTCTGAATCCAGGGATCTGAGTTCAAGTCTCAGTAGAACCTATCTGCTGTCTTTAGTGGCTTGACTGAAGCTCAAAGTTCTGAAAGCAACTTTTGTGAGAGGTTGTTTATGATTGTGAGTAACTGTGGACTGTCTTTGAGTTGATCCCTATCTTTAGAATATTCTTTGGCATTTCTCTTGTTCAACGTTCCCCTAAGCTTTTGCCCGTTGACAGATTCATAGGCTCTGTTCCAAAACCTAGGACGCATCCTCCAAGGACGCGGTCTACCTAGACTGGATCCTTCGAAGACCGTGAAAATAAGGAGACCGGAAGTGTTCTGCCTATAAATTCGACCGGTCTAGCCTCCATCTGCTGCCTCCACCCCTCATTCGGAGTAAGGTTCTTTGCTTAGCAACCGTGACAGCTCCCGCACAGGGCAAGAAAAATAATGCATGCGGAACGACCAACCATTGTTTTGTTGGGCAATCTAATTTTTGAAGAGCTCCAGCAGCAGTACCCTCGCCTAATATATTCCAGATATCTGATGCTGATGAATAATCGTATTCAGGTAAAGTAAATGTCATCATTGTTTTTATTTGTGTAACTACAGAAAGACATGCAGTGTAATGGCGAGTGAAATAATCAAATATTACATGTAAAAATGCTGCTGCATCAAATGCCTTTTATTACTTTTGTCAAGATAAATGTAACTTTAAATAAAGTCATTTAAAATAACCGGGCCCTAAATTTAATGGGACACCTGTCCCTGGTTCTGCACACCTCATGTAAATGGAAAGCTGATTAACAATCTGTCCTCTAAATGAGGACTGAAAGGAAACATGCAGAACAGGCAGGGCTCTGGACCTCAGTGCTTTGAGTTAAAGAACCCTTATTTAGAATTCCTTTTTTGTTGGTAGAATGAAATACAATTTAAACTAAAATCCCTTTATTATCCCACAATGAGGAAATTCTGGTGTTTACAGTAGCAAGGAGATTATGGAAAAAATGGTTACACAAATGTGGACCTTAGTAAAGTGTATTTGAATAACATAATAGTGAAGAGTTTGAAAAGAAGTACATTTTATTGTTCTCACACATTCAAAATAATGTAAAACACATTGTTAGACTACTTTCTTCTGTTTTCTCGTCTATAGACTAGATCACAGTACTGCAGGATCAACCTCAGTGTCCCTGTCCTCAACCGCTTCTTTGATGATGAGGACACCAGACTGATTTCAGACTGAGCAGGGAGTCTTTGGGAGTCCTTTTAAATCTCCTGAAAAAAGATCGGCGACATGGATGGGGAGCCACTATTGAAACATTGGTGTTCCTTTTCTGGCTGGCAAGTGGTGCATCCTACAGGTTGGTGTCAGCTTTGTTTGGAATTCCACGTACCACTGTCCATGACATCATTCATCGGGTCACAAAGGATGTAGTGGCCATCCTTTCCCGGGTTATCTACCTCCCCAAATCTGCACAGGATATTGATGATGGTTCTCTTGGGTTTGCACAGCTGGCACGCCACAGAGCTTTTTCCAAAGCAGTGGGTGCAATAGATGGCTGCCACATCCGCATAAAGTGTCCAGGCGGCGTTGATGGTCAGTGCTTTAGGAATAGGAAACTGTTCCCATCCATCATCATGCAAGCTGTTTGTGATCATCAGGGCCGTTTCATAGACACATATGTGGGCTGGCCTGGGTCAGTGCATGACTCCAGGGTCCTCCGACACAGCCCACTGTATAGGCAGTCGGTCTATCCTCCTCCAGAGTATTTCCTTGTTGCAGATGGAGGGTATCCCTGCCTCCAACACCCACTCCCCCTCATCACTCCCTACAAGAAGCCGGTACAAAGTGTGGGAGCCCTGCACTTCAATAGCCATCATTCCAAAGCGCGCTGTATTGTGGAGCGAGCTTTTGGAATGATGAAGACCAGATTCCGTGTCATCTTCATGCAAGCGCTGGAGGTGCACCACTCGTTTGTACCATATGTAGGTTTTTGCAAACCCATGGAACTTTCCTGAACACACTACCTATATACATAACAATTAATGCTATAAATATTTCCAGAAAAAAGATGTATTTCGGAATCTGTTATTTGCCCCCCAGGTCATAACAGCATGCGCCATCCTTCACAACATCTGCCTGGGTGCTGGTGATGTCACCAGACGATGAAGCAGAATACGCTGTAGATGAGGATGAGGGGGTGACAGAGCTTGGAGCAGTCAGTGGCGCTTGGTGGCGGGACCAAATCGCAGCTGAGGTGTCTGCCCTGGAGGAGGTACTACCAGACCACACCTACTGTTTGCAGGTAAGTCAAAATAAATAAGTGTCACGTCTAGGAATTGATGTGTCAGAGTATTATCACCATTGTGATATTAACAATCCATGCACAGAATCATATGCTTTTGCATGCCTTTGGTTTATTCATTTATCCTGATTTCTTGCATATTACTGATGCTGAGGTTGACTGTGCCAGCCCTGTAAACCCAATTGGATGATGGCATGGACTCTGCTTGATACCTTCCGAAAACCTCCACAGGCCACTGAGTGATGCTTCACTGGCTATCCAGAAAAAAGCATGCAGACTATTGGAGCAACCCATCCACATCGCTGGTCTTAAAACAGAAGACACTACCAGAGACCTCCTGTTTAGTTAACCATTAGACCGTTACCCTTTTTAATGCAGAGTCGGATAAATAAGGTCAATCCTGTATATTTACTTTTGGAAATATTTTGTTTATCACAACATTCTCCTTGAATATATCCTTTATTTTCTTGAAAAATGTTTGTGTTATGACCTCATTTCTTTGGAATTACACAAGTTACAATAAATGTTTATATTGTGGAAATAAAAGATGGGTGCTACTTAGTTACATTTACTCAAGCAACCTTTTGAAAACATGTACCATAAGGAGTAATTTTACAGGCTTGAACTGTTTACCTTGGAGTAAAATTCCTGGCTACTCCATTCGCTTATTTTTTGTTTTTCCTCCGAGCGTGTGGCATATTTATAGGGCTTGCTTGGTCTCGCAATGAATCCTGGGTAAACCAAGGATATCGAGGATACATCAGACCCGTCCTTCAAATCCGGCAAAAAGAAGGACGCATTGTAAGGCCGCATAACGAAGATTTTTGGAATCCGACCAGACCTCGGTGCCGCGCTATGACGTCATCGGCCTTCGAATCCGGTCTTCTAAGGACGCATCCCAGGATTTCGAACAGAGCAATAGAGTAGTTTACTGGCTCTCTATTTTTGTCTCAATGGATTCTGATTTCTAAAACAACCAGTAGAAGGGATTAGGAATTCTATATCTACAGTTTACTGTGGTATGTGTGAGAAATAGGTCCCTCAAAACATAACGCATGTGATAGACTTAATACGATGAGGCCAATCATTAGCAGTGGGCTTTGGCATATTTCTGGTCTTTTCCAAGCAGCAGGGTGTGGCACAACACTGCCTGTAGTGTAGTAAGGAGGACTGTCTGACCAACATATAGCTCTCTGGTTTCATCAGCAAACAGAAATATTGTTTTCAGCTATACTTTTATCATAGAGTTTTTAATGTCGACTAGAGACTGACACGGGAGTGGATTTTCACTCCTGTCCCGTCCCACTCCCACAGAAAAAAAATGTGTCCTGTTCCGATCCCGGGCAAGAGCAGAAATGTAAATCCTGTCCCGTCCCACTCCTGGTGAAATTACTCCCACTCCCATCCCGCTCCCATTCAGAATGACTCCCGCTCCCGCACCACTCCCATTCTTGTTGTCTTCAATAAGGCAAATACATTGAATCTGAATTTAGTAAAAGTAAAAGGAATAATAATTATAAATACATAATAAAAGTAACAAACAAGGAAACAGACCATGCTTATCTTAGGTTAATAAACAAAATGTACAATATTGCCTTTTAGAAATTTATTGTTTCGTTTGAACAAAGAAGTTACTTTTAATTTTCAAATTGCTGAAACTTAAAATCTATGCTTAATTGACCAAAAAGTGCATAAACGCATTACATTCACAATTTAGATAACAAACACAAATGGCTCAAAAAGCTGGATATGGTAAACTTCCAGACTTGCCCATTTGCAAGAAAACAACTTACTATAAGAACTAAATTATTGAACGTTAAACACATTCTTGGATGAGTCCAGGAACCTTATAAGTTGCTATGCAGGAACAAATGTGCATCCACATTGTCTGGACTGAGGTTGGAACGTCTCTCCTCAATGAGTCTTCCAGCTGCACTGAAACTACGTTCAGAAGGTGTACTTGTTGCTGGGATTGCTAGCAGCCTCTTGGCAACAGGCACTAGCCCACCTGACCTCTCTTTCCAGAAGTCAAGAAGAGACTGAAAGCGTGTCCACTTGGAGTCAGTCATATACTCAAGGACCAACTGGCGACCCATTGATTCCATAGTGCCAATGTCCTCCTCCCTCTCCTCCTCTACGACACAACTTGCAAAGAAGTTATGCACCTCTGTGGTCTTTGTGGATGAGCTGGATGGGGATTAACCTTCAGGAAAAAGAGAAATTATTATAGGACATTGCCATTTGCAATATAGCTCTTTGTCTTCCAAATAGCCTATTTCTTTGTCTATCAAAGGTCTCATCTAAATAAAACATGACCTACTAGATACTGCACACACCCGTGTGTGTGAGAATGTATGCCACAAAATAAAAGGAAGGCCTTTTGCTATTTACTACTGCTCTGAATGCTCTGTTCATGTAGTGTTAGTCACCCGATTTCTCCACACAGCCTGTCTCTCTCTCCTCTGTCCCTGATGTTTCTGTGAGTGCTGCCAGGGTGTTGATGACCTCCTCATACTCCTGACAAAGGAGAGTTTTCCTCAAGAAACTCCTTAAGCTAGGTGAGAAAGCTGTGGCTAGCTTATGGTACTGGTGGATTTTGAACTTCAACTCCACTGCCTGGGCTAACTTCACTTTCAGCTAGGGGAGGAGGAGGGAAATGACATAGTGATACATGCATTGTTATCATGATAATATATACAACATCATTTTTATGGAGCATGAGTTCTAAGGCAGAAAAAAATGTGCTTTATATTACTCATGGAACAGTTATGATTGTATTTAATAATTAACCAACACTTTATGCTGGACAAGATCAAACACACAATTCTTTTCTTGTGTTTATTTGTCTGTTATTGGATAGGGCCAAGTTCCTGTCAGCAACTTCAGTCACCCCCCACCTTAACAACAAAAATCACTAATGTTTTGTATTACCTCTTTCATAACCACACTGTCTCCTTCCACGATCGACAGACCCCTCAGTAGAGTCGCTTTGGTCGGGAGAACGAGGTGAAGGGTTGGTGTCTGCTCAGTAGAGAGGTGTCTGGTAGCCTCATCAAAAGGTTCCAGGAGTTTGATGATGTCCTCGAGCAGATCGCAATCTATGGTGTTTAGATAACGCAGCTCGTTTCTGCGGAGCAGGATCTCATGCAGCTTAACAGACCTCAGAGCATCATTAACAGACTGGAGCATTGCTAGTCTGGTATTCCACCTTGTCTCGACAGCTTGCTTTAATGACTGGTCCAGCTCTTTTTGTAACCTGAAATTAAAAGAGGAGTGACAAGGTTACAGGGATTACAAATTGTAATTAGAGGGTCTTTTTGGGAAAAAAGAAAAAAAATTCATTTGATTTCATAATTAGATACAAGGCAATATTTTATGTTATCTTACCCTGCTCTTTTGAAGTGTGTCACAAGAGTCTTTGTGTCCCTAAACAGTTTGATGATCCTACTGTGGACTGGGTTGTCTTCATCCAAGTGGTCAAATACATGTTTTAAGATTAAGTTGATATTATGACCAGCACAGGAGATTCTGATATAATCCTTAAAAGCTGCTGTTACGTTGGAGCCATTATCCGTCACAAAGACTGTGTCCTTTCTTAGGATGCTAAATTCCTGTTAGTTATTTTTTTACAAAGACAAAACATAAAACCTTAGTAAATAGAAGCCCAGACATAAGATCATCATATAACAGAATGATAAATAATAATGTATTTTACAGATGTAATTTTCCTAAATATATATATTACTAAAATAATTGCTTACTCATATGCTTTTTCAGCATCTTGTCATTCTCTTGTGAAATATTCTTATTGCACAATGTTCTATTTTGAAGTACATGTCTTAAAGACATTTTATGAATTAATTGGCACGTTCAATTTTATATGCCATGTAAATAAGTATTATTTTATATGCCATGTAAATAAAATCCATCTGATTTGAGAGAGATACCTGAAGAATTCCCTCCACAGTTCTTCTGATGTTGTCACCGGTTTTGACACCTTCCATCTCCCTTGTAGCCAAAATCCGGTTCATTAGCTTCCAATCCATAATGTAATGAACTGTGACAGTAATGTAGTGTGTGCTGGTCCTCTCCTCTGTCCAAAGGTCTGTGGTTATAGCATGGTCTGCAGTCTGCAGAAAAAGGAATTAAGTATTTTATTACATGGCCACAAATATTTAACATAATACATGCCTCACTAAGAATACTGAGAAATTGAGCAGTTAAAAAAGGAAATAAATCTAGTGTTAGGATAATTATTGATTAGACTGCTGAATGACTAAGTATTTGTTTTACAAAATAACGCTATGTTACATACCTGACGGAGCTCTTCCATGACAAGTTGCTTAACTTTGTCATACTCCTCTTCCACATGACGGGACACTGTGCGTGCACACGGCAGTATGTCTTCCACCTGTACCTCTCCATACTTGGCTCCAATATCGAGCAGGTCCTGCGCAACGCTGATGAAGCCTTTCCCCTCTACTGTAGCAAATGGTCTTATATCTTGACTGCACATGCGAGCAATTTTATTGGTCAATTGAGTCTTCACATGTGATGGTACCTTACGCTTGACAAACGAAGAAATGAAAGGCTGATTCTTTCCAGTATTACCCTTGCAAGTGTGTCTTTTGAGACCGCTCGTCCCGGACTCACTAGTGTACTTGATTACGGTCAAGCACGTTTTACAAGCGGCGTATTGGGTGTTAACACCGTGATACTGAACTCTTGTGAAGTTCGGTAATATCTGAGACTTTCCTGTCAGCTCCGTGAGTTTTACTGATACATCCTTATTTCTCAGCTTGCGTTGCAAATCAAATTTTTCAAAGTCTTGTTCGCCACTAACTGTTGGTCCCTCCATTGTTGTTCAGAGAACTCAGAGCGGAAGCACTGATGGTTTCTGGGTCGTGTAGTTTTTTTTTTACTCGCATTATAGTGTAGGCTTCAAGGAAAAAAACTACAAAATGGCGGCGCCGCGCAAGTACTGGATTTTTTTTTTTCTTTCTATTTTATTTAATTATTTGGCATCGATCCTAGTTTTTTTTTAGTTACTATTGGTTTGCTCCCGCTCCCGTCTGCTCCCGTTAATGTTTAATCCTGTACCGTCCCAATCACGTGATCGTTACTAATACTGACTCCCATCCCACGGGAATCCCACGGGAATCCCGTGACCCATGGGATTCCCGAAAAAATGTCAGTCTCTAATGTCGACATAACTATTCAACCTACAAATAGGGCACATACCACACAAAACTGGAAATATACTTTTTCCAATACGGACCGTCCTACCTAGCTGCTGTCTTTATCTGCTTGGTGCTTCATACATTGTGGTGATCTACCAGAGACTGCATTGAAGAACCTCTTCCATCTGAGAACTTGATGAACTCTCTCTCACCATGAGGTCCACTGCAGCTTTTTTACAGTCAGGGAGGGTTTGCTGTGCCATGACATCTGTTGTTGTTGGTCCACTGAGTTTTCTCAGGAAAGGGTAGTCACCTACTAGGACAACCCAGTCTCATGGGAAAATGTACCCCCACTACGTTGGTCCACACTGCAAAACGTAGTGGAGGTACATTAATGGCCATTTTTTTGTGGTACTGTTACATTTCTTCTGCCTATACGCTTTCTATTGTTTTACGTCCTAGTCACGTGACTTTCAAGATTCCAGCTGGGAGAAGAAAAAAAAATATATATATGGCCGACATTCGCTAATTTTTTTGTGGAAAGATTAATAACTTGAGTTTGTTTTTGCATTAAAATTAGTTTTGATTACATTTCTAGTGAGAAATGTATAGTTTGTTGCCAGAATATTTACTCAGGGAATGTACATATTCACTTGCTTGTTCGTTTCTTGCAAAGATTTTTCAAGATAATGTGAAACTGTAACGTTTTGGTATAAACATGGCTGAGATTTCTCTAACTTTTAGTGGGAAAATTAATAATTTCAATCGGTTTCTGCATTTAAATGGGTTTTGATTACATTTATAGCGAGAAGTGTAGGGTTTATTTACATAATATTTACTTAGTGAACATACTCTGGTACATACAGGTGCTGGTCATAAAATTAGAATATCATGAAAAAGTAGATTGATTTCAGTAATTCCATTTAAAAAGTGAAACTTGTATATTATATTCATACATTACATACAAACTCATATATTTCAGATGTTTATTTTGTTTAATTTTGATGATTACAAATGACAACAAATGAAAATCCCAAATTCATCATATCAGAAAATTAGAATATTACTGAAGACCAATAAAAACAAAGGATTTATAGAAATGTTGGCCAACTGAAAAGTATGAACATGAAAAGTATGAGCATGTACAGCACTCAGTATTTAGTTGGGCCTCCTTTGGCCTGTATTACTGCAGCAATGCGGCGTGGCATGGAGTCGATCAGTCTGTGGCACTGCTCAGGTGTTATGATAGCCCAGGTTGCTCTAATAGTGGCTTTTAGCTCTTCTGAATTGTTGGGTCTGGTGTATTGCATCTTCTTCTTCACAATACCCCATAGATTTTCTATGGGGTTAAGGTCAGGAGAGTTTGCTGGCCAATTAAGAACAGGGATACCATGGTCCTTCAACCAGGTACTGGTAGCTTTGGCACTGTGTGCAGGTGCCAAGTCCTGTTGGAAAATGAAATCTGCATCTCCAAAAAGTTGGTCAGCTGCAGGAAGCATGAAGTGCTCTAAAACTTCCTGGTATGTGGCTGCGTTGACCCTGGACCTCAGAAAACACAATGGACCAACACCAGCAGATGACATGGCACCCCAAACCATCACTGACTGTGGAAACTTTACACTGGACTTCAAGCAACGTGGATGAAGTGCCTCTCTTCTTTTCCTCCAGACTCTGGGACCTTGATTTCCAAAGGAAATGCAAAATTTACTTTCATCAGAGAACATGACTTTGGAGCACTCACCAGCAGTCCAGTCCTGTTTCTCTTTAGCCCAGGCAAGACGCTTCTGACGCTGTCTGTGGTTCAAGAGTGGCTTGACACAAGGAATGCGACAGCAGAAACCCATGTCTTTCATACGTCTGTGTGTGGTGGTTCTTGAAGCACTCACTCCAGCTGCAGTCCACTCTTTGTGAATCTCCCCCACATTTTTGAATGGGTTTTGTTTCACAATCCTCTCCAGGGTGCGGTTATCTCTCTTGCTTGTACACTTTTTTCGACCACATCTTTTCCTTCCCTTCGCCTCTCTATTAATGTGCTTGAACACTGAGCTCTGTGAACAGCCAGCCTCTTTAGCGATGACCTTTTGTGTCTTGCCCTCCTTGTGCAAGGTGTCGATGGTCGTCTTTTGGACAACTGTCAAGTCAGCAGTCTTCCCCATGATTGTGTAGCCTATAGAACTAGACTGAAAGACCATTTAAAGGCTTTTGCAGGTGGTTTGAGTTAATTAGCTGATTAGAGTGTGGCACCAGGGGCCATCAATTTTGAACCTTTTCACAATATTCTAATTTTCTGATATGATGAATTTGAGATTTTCATTTGTTGTCATTTGTAATCATCAAAATTAAACAAAATAAACATCTGAAATATATGAGTTTGTATGTAATGTATGAATATAATATACAAGTTTCACTTTTTAAATGGAATTACTGAAATCAATCTACTTTTTCATGATATTCTAATTTTATGACCAGCACCTGTATATTCCTATTCCCACACACCCTTTTAAATTCTTTGAAAAGCATAGTAATAATAATAATAATATTTTTTTAAAGCAGTTAATGATTCCAACAAGCAAACTCATATTATAATTATCTTAAAATATATTCTGATGGTTCTAAAAAGGGTGTGTGGGAATAGGAATATATGCACCAGAGCTCAAAATACACATTTCTAAAAGAATTTCAGATCAACTATCTGTTTTCACAGCAGAGATGGTGGCAGTTATACTGAATTTCCAATGGGTGGAGGAGGTCAGACCAGACAGGTTGGTGGTCTGTACGGATTACAAAGCAGATTTAGAAAGTATTCAGGAAGAAGGAAATAATAGGAAAGATTTAGTATTAGAAATTCAGCACAGTTTATTTAGAATTTACAGGAGTGGCATTGATGTTTGGTTTTGTTGGGTTCCAGCACATGAAGGGGTAAAAGGAAAGGAAAAGGCAGACAAATTAGCAAAAAGGGCTTTAGAGGAGGCAATAACAATTACAATTCCTTTAGGGAAAGGGGAAGGAAAATCATTTAAGAGGAAAGAAATTGAAAAATGGCAAAAAAGGTGGAATGAAGATAAAAAAGGAAGAAGGTTATATAAAGTACAAAAGTCAGTATTAAATAGAAATATTAATGAGAGAAACCGAAGGGAAGAAATACTAATGATCAGATTAAGAGTAGGTCATACTTATTTAAATGACAATTTATACTTAATAGGGAGGAAAAATAATGATAAATGTGAAGGATGTGGAGAGATAGAAAATGTAGAACATGTATTGATGAACTGCAAAACATATGAACCTGAAATTTTGAAATTTTGAATGGAAATCAATGGGGAGAAATTAATAAACTTCTGGTCCCAGTCGCTCTCTGTCACTGATTCCAGATATGCTGGTTGTGTATTTAAATTGTTTTGTTTTTTTTAGTTCCTCTTTGGTCAAAATCTGGTCAAAATCCATCAATGAGATCGCACCAAACAGGAAGTTAAATGCACAAAGGATCCGGTAGATTTCCAAATAAAACACATCCGATCTTAACCCATGATCCTTTTTTTAACTAGTTTAATTAGTTTCTCCCGTATGCCACGACGTAATGCATTGATCTGAAAATCAACCTCAGACGCAACGCTCGCAGTGGCGAGGGTTTGATCCGTCAGATGGAGTTAAATCACAAAGAATTCAATGTTGAATCGGGGCGGCAGCTAAATGCTAGGCGATGGGTAGCAGCCAAAACGTTGCAATTTCACATAATCCTGACGAGATCCGAAAAACCGTAGCAAAAACTAGCAAGCGGGTGATTATGTATGTTCACTAAGTAAATATTATGTAAATAAACCCTACACTTCTCGCTATAAATGTAATCAAAACCCATTTAAATGCAGAAACTGATTGAAATTATTGATTTTCCCACTAAAAGTTAGAGAAATCTCAGCCATGTTTATACCAAAACGTTACATTTTGACATTATCTTGAAAAATCTTTGCAAGAAACGAACAAGCAAGTGAATATGTACATTCCCTGAGTAAATATCCTGACAACAAACTATACATTTCTCACTAGAAATGTAATCAAAACTCATTTTAATGCAAAAACAAACTGAAGTCATTAATCTTTCCACAAAAAAATGAGCGAATGTCGGCCATCTATATATATCTTTTTTCTTCTCCCAGCTGGAATCTTGAAAGTCACGTGACTAGGACGTAAAACAACAGAAAGCGTATAGGCAGAAGAAATGTAACAGTGCCACAAAAAAATGGCCATTAATGTACCTCCACTACGTTTTGCAGTGTGGACCAACGTAGTGGGGGGACATTTTCCCATGAGACTGGGTTGACTAGGAACGTTTAGAGTACCTCAGAGACCCTGCTGCCAGGGGCGGATCTAGAAAAATATTTATGGGGTGGCGAGAGGGGGCAGGAATTTTTGAGGGGTGGCAACATATGGCATTTGTTTACACTGAATTTAATTTTAATTTTCTTTTCTCAAACAATATAGAAAAAATGATAGCTTTCCTCTGAATCCGTTTTAAGATCTCTTATGTCTTCTTCCTCCATAAATCCATTTATGGTCTGTTTTTTGTTGTTGTTGTTGACTATGTTCTTTATTGGTGGGTAGGAAGGGAAAGAGTCTGTTATAATCAGCTGATTTCTTCTAAAGCACTTTCTGTGGTGCATAGCTTTATAAAACGCACTAATAAGCCCTATTAAAGCTACAGTGTGTAACTTTTAGCGACATCTAGCGGTCAGACTGCAGCAACATGAACATCTCCCCCCCACCGCCTCTCCCCCCCAACAGTACGGCGAGCGTTACGGGACAAAATGTCTTCCATGACGTCCACATCACCTACCTTCTCAAGTGATGAGGTTTGTTTACATAGATAATTTTACAGATAGTATTTCATTAGTCTATGTAGGGTATAGATTTCATGTAGACTTAAGATGATAAATATACCCGTTATTTTTTCTACATCGTTGTGACGTTTTGGCGATCTCGCAATCGCTAGTTTGTTGGCTCTGCGCTGCCGTAGCGCAAAGATGTCTGCCTCCATGGCTGCGAGACCCACTCCTATGTAATTATAAATAACGAATTCTAAGGCAACACAAATATTAAGGTTAAGAGGCTGAGCTCGTAGATAATGATAAATAACACAGTTATGTATAATATATTACATTTCTGACTGCATATCCCTGTAATTATTACACACTGTAGCTTTAAGCTAAATCGACCAGAGTTTGTTTGTTTCTTTTGAGCAGGTCTGATTTAAGCCCAGCTAAATCTGGTCCAGACCAAATAACTGGATGGAGTCTAACTTGCTGAAATGGTCTGATCCACTTCCTATTGGACTCTGGTGCAGGTTGCTTCAGGAATCATTACAAACTGGCCTCAGTCTCACCCAAATTCAAAAAGCTCACAGCTTTTGGGCTTAGCAAGCTACTGTTGTATTAAATGTAATACGGAAACTATACCTGATCCACCTTATGTTGCCTAGCAACATCGCTACCAGCATGTGTTGAATCTTCTTGGGTGGTATAAGCAGAGATGGGAAGTAACGAAGTACAAATACTTTGTCACTGTACTCAAGTAGATTTTTCTGATATTTTTAGTTTACTACTTATTTTTATGGCGACTTTTTACTTCTACTCCTTACATTTCTACACAAATATCTGTACTTTCTACTCCTTACATTTAAAAAAATTGGCTCGTTACTTTAGTTTTGAATCATTTCAATGGAGTTACAGTTATTATTTTTCACGTCATCAATACCAAATTCAATCTAATTGGATGGGAATCTACGTTGCATTTGACGCACCACTACAAGATGAATCGACAGATTCGGCGGTATTCATTGGCGGCAAATCATTGCAGCTTGGTGGCGGTGGCGTTAGCATAGTAGCATGGACGACGAGATGATTGAAAATGAACACAACGGAGATCTAGTCCTATTGGCAGACATCCATTTAAAATGTAGCCAACGGCATGAAAAAAGTGGTTTCTACTTTTACTTTTATACTTTAAGTAAATTTACAAGCCTGTACTTTGTTACTTTTACTTGAGTAAAGAAGTTTAATCAGTACTTCCACTTTTACCAGAGTATTTTTTAACACAGCTATCTGTACTTTTACTCAAGTACGGAAAGTGAGTACTTTTGCCATCTCTGGGTATAAGGTAGGTAATGAGGTCTTTGAAGACAGTAATACTTTAGTTAAATACTGTTTATAAATGTCTGCATTTGATTGTAAAACTGAAATACAAAACTATGATAAATCTTAAAAAGTATTCAAGGACAATTACATTTCAAAGCATATATTTTTCTTTGAATAACTTTTTATCTGATCAGTAAAAGAAAACCAAAAATAAACCAAATTGAACAAAGAAGAAAGTTATTGTTTAAAAAACAGCTAATCTATTTTAAAAAATGCATTCCGTGTTCAGCAGTTGGGACTAGAATGTTGGATAACACCTGGCATGTGATGTCACAAAGAGACTGCTGATGACATCACAGACTTTGGAAGGGATCTGAGCATAAACCCACCCAGTGTTCTTATCTGTTCCCGACCTTCATCGAGACAGATCCCTTTTGAGAAGCACGTTCGAACCTTAGCGAAACCAACCAGACATTGTTCTCAGATATCACACGACTTTTAGGTCGATATTCTGATTGATAGAAAGTTAGCCATGGAGCAAAAACAGTTTGTTTGTGGAAATGAAACCTCTCCAGCTAAACTTTCATGGGAAGACATGATTGACCTCCCCATCCAGGTTGACTATGAGGCCATTATTTTCCCAACTGAAGATGACAGCTCTGTCACCAGCGAGCTGCATCTCAGGAAAGCAGAAGACGGTCCAGAGATCCAAGGGGAAGCGACTTCTTCTGCTACCATTGAGGCTCCCCCCTTAGCGGAGGTTCAGCTGAAATCATCCATCGCTGCTGACTCTACGTCTCTCGACTCAGACGAGGTCCAGCTAGCATGTCAGCCATCTCCAAGGTTAGAAGAACCAAAGACTCGCCCCAGTTCGGGTCTTTCTTCTGACTCACACCATCATGGTAAGTGTTTTATGGGTCAATACTAGGGTTGTCAACTCGATACAGATACTAAGTAAAACATTCGATACTCGATGTCATTTTCGATACCACAAGGATAAAAACAAAGACTCCAAAATTCAACAGAAATGTTCTCATTAATAAACAAAATACAATAAATAGATAAATAAATACAATAAACAACATTTCGAGGTTGTATGCTGTGCACAATATTAAGCAAGCTTGATAAAAAACTTACAAAATTAAAATGAAGTGTTCCTTCCTTGGCTATGCTTTGCACCAGACATGGGCAATGTGGAGTCAACAAGTCATCTCCATGTCATGTATTGGTTCTACCCAGCCACTGAAGCAGGTGAGTCCAATCTTCATCGTGAATTAACCTGTGCAGATTGGACTCACCTGGTTAATTGGCTGGGTAGATTAAATACATGACATTGAGATGACTTGTTGACTCCACATTGCCCATGTCTGCTTTGCACACATAACAATGACACTAGCCAAACCAGTTAAAAAACAAAAATCATTCTCAGCAGCGGCACCTGTTACAGAAAAAAGTCTGAAACCGAAAAGTGCACAAAATTATTCAATTACACAGTGTTCAGAAAGTGCATTTTCCTCTATTCTGCACTTTAGATGAATGACTGCTTAGGTGCCACTGGTGGTAGCACTGTATTCATACTTTTGAAAAAGAAAATTGTATCCAGATACAACTTTTCAGTATCGATACTTTTGACAACCCTAGTCAATACAAACATGCAGTTTGGCCACATTTGATAACCCAGTTCATTATGTGTCTTCCAAACCAGATAAAAACAGGAGAAAGCCATGGCACACCGGGACCAACAGAAAAACTGATGTTGACCGCCCTAAGTTCTATCAAAGCAACAGGATGCCACGCCATGCGTCAGCGGTTACGATGATCCCTCGCTCCATGTGCATCGAAGAGGCTATCAAACATATCAACGACCTCACTCAGCAGGTTACTGCTCTAAAACAAGAGCTGCACGAGAGAACATGTGATCTGCATGAGGAGAGAGAACAAAGAATCCAGTTTCAGGTTGACTGCAAAACTCAGATGAAACAAATCGCAGAACTGGAAAAAAGTTTAGAAAGTGAACGTCGCATGAGACTCAAAAGTGAAGAGAAAGAGGAGAAGCAGGAAACATTCACTGTAACCCAGCCTACACGTGCGTCAAAGTTATCACGCATTCCCACAGTTACAGTGTGCGTCAGTGTCCTGCATGAGCTCGCCTTCCTGAAGAGGCAGGCTGAGAAATACGCCAGTAGAGAGGGGAGGCTGGCAGAGGCTTTTGTAGAGGAACGAGAGCTGAGGCTCAAATATGAGGAACTGCTGAAGACTAAAACTGAACATGACTCCAGACTCAAGGAACAGGAGGAACTGATCAAATCTCTGAAGAGTCAAGTCTCACAATTGACAGCAGAGTTGAAACTTCCTTTGAATAAAGAACATCATGAAGCTTCCTCACAAACAGAGGAGTCCATGAAAACTGAAGCTTCCAGTCAAAAAGAGGCCCCCATGCAAAACAGGCCCCAAAGAAACAGATGTGGTTCCACAGTTAGAGGCCCCCACCATGAAAACAGGAGACAGAATCCAAACGGAGGCTTCAACCCAAACCCAAGCGTCTACATAAATGCTGGCCATCATCTGCATACAAGCCACCATCAAGACGCAGGGCTGTACATGAACCAAGGCCCCCCCACGCATGGAAACCACCATCCAACCAGAGGCCTGCAGGCAAACAGAAGATTTCCTCCCTACAGAGGCTATTAGACAAACACAGGCCACCAGCTTGAAAGTGTTTCTGGCCTGAATAAAGGCAACAGCTTTTAATATGCACATAAAAAAAGACAAAAAAAAAACAATAAAAAAATGATCCCCTCCTTGTGTCAATTCATATATATGTGTAAACAAATTCTATTAAGAATTGATAGTTTCAGAAAAACATGTTTATTACTTTAATTGAACACAGATGTTTGTTATTTCATTGCTTTGTTTCTACTGTAATCAGCTTTGCAAAGGTTATTCAGGTTTTCAACTGGGGCAGAAACATGGTCTGATTTTCTTCCTGCTCCCCTTTGCTTATAGTGAATGTGTGACAAAGTGCCTGTTTTTTCTACTGATTTTTAACATGGAGCAACACTGCATGAAAAGGGAGATTTTCGTCCCCATAAACCCCCTGTAAACTCCCGCAGATCTCCCTGATTTTCGTCAGTTTCCGACAATTTGCAACCTTGTCCAAACTTGTCCGCGTTTGTCGTGCCACAAATTGTCGGAAACGGACTCTGACGTATGTGGAGAGCGATCAGCTGTACTAATGGCCCTAATTAGCATATGAATGCAGCAAACCCGCGCGGCTGGCCAGGTCTGGCTTGAATAACCTACTCAGTATTGGCTGAAACCACTATTCTCAAACAAGTAAAATCGCTTGTGATTGGCAACAAAACCACACGTGCCCACGCCAGGCTTTAATTTTCTTACTGAGTATTGGACGGAACTGCCGTGGAATTTCTCTTTCCTTCACGACTTTAAATTGAGTCAAAGTTTATAAAAATTCAAAGTTCTTAAAGAATAGAAAAGTCTTCAACCAGAACTCCAAAGAACAGGCAGGAGTCGCGGTTTTCCAAGTCCAGAGTGTTTTATTGCAAAACACATAGCATTCACACTGAGCTGCCCTCCGGAGAACAACTGACAATACAATGAAACAGCTTCCCTTTTATACATTTCAGGCTGTTGGGGGCTCCTCCCCCAAGCTCCTCCTTTCTTTTTACCATTTTAGATACATTTTCTTCAGTTAAATCTAATTAATTTTACCCTACCGGAGGAAAGTCCTTTCCAAAACATATTTTTTATATATTTATTCAAAAACCTTTTATTACAGATTATGGTTACATTTCTTATAGGTTATGATAACATGTATTGCCATTAATACATCACAGTCTTTGTTATTAATATTTCAGGGGAGAACATAGTCTTAGTTATTAATGTTTTGAAACAAAGTTCTCTTCCAGTGAGTCATGTGTATAACTTTCACATCAAACTAGGGTGCTTAAAGTTTCAGTAAAACATCACATTGACTGTACCCAGTACTGCTCGGTGCGTGTGTGTTAAAGACAATACCTCCATTTATCACAATTAGTTTAACTAAGCTGTGCACTTCTGCACAACTGCATTTCAAACAGGCCTTACTCTGACTTTCTGCAGCTTCTGAGGCATTAATGACCTCAGCCATCTGCCTTTTCGACGCTGTGCTCAGAATTCTTCCCTTCCTTAGAAACCTACATTTGCAAAACTACACTTAGAATTTTTCCACTTAATTTCATAAAAAGCCCACATCTGCAAAGCTGCACTTAAAATTCTTTCCACTTAATTAACCAGCCTTATCTGTAAAGCTGTACTCAGCTCTGTGTGTGCAAGGTCTCTCACACACAGCTCAGAATTCTCCATGCTGAGGCACAAACGGTTAGATTTTTAAAGTAAGCCCTTTATTCAATGTGAAAGATGTCGTGTATATAATTTTAATCATTGGTGCACACTAAATCACTACATTTCCCCCCCTTTGATCCTAGAAGGATCAACACTACATGAGACTACTCAGAATATCACAAGTGTAAAATGTCAAAAGTAACTACTGCTCATATATCATGCACATCAAACTAGAAGGTAAACTAAACCTACATCATATGATTATAGTGACCAATATAGAGGTCATGAGTATATAAGGATAGCTTAGTCAAAGAGGGATCCCCCTCTTGGCTCACTTATGAGGATCTTTCCCTCGTTGCTTACTTTTTTTGTAGAAAGTTTTTCTAACTTTGTTTTTTCGGCAAAGGAAAATGTCAATGTTCACAGCAT